>NW_018408658.1:316072-340449 GCF_002113885.1 Mizuhopecten yessoensis
CTCTGTCTCTCTGTCTCTCTCTGTGTCAGTAACACTAAACTTAATTGAAAATATTAATTAATTTAAAAATTGCCATCTTGTATATATATATTTCATTATGTTATAGGGAAAGGGCTTTACATAAGTTGGACAACATGTGCCCAATCCCTTTTGTATATTAGATGCAAATAAAAATATGTTTAAATCAATAGGCACTACAAAAAGGGGCAATAACTCTGTAAATACACGTGCGATCGCCGGATATATGTGCAAAATTACACGTGACGGTGATTTTCTTACATAATGTCAGGATAAACAGACGGAAATCAAAATATAAAGTGTACGGACAAGATTTTTGTAAGCTTCGTGTGGCTTATCCCTTATCTCACCCTCAAGGGGCCGTGAACGATTCTGTTTACCTACAGACTGCACGAGTCAAAGGACGAATGGGGCTTTTTACCCATTAACCAGTAACGATTGTTCCTCAATTTCAAAATTTCACCACAAATGAGTAATCCAGATGTTCACATTGAACGTCGATCCCACAACAAATACACTTCATTGAATTCTTCAAACAGTAGTTACTTTGTATCCGCAAGCACACGTGTATTGCTTTGAAAACGTGACTGTGACCAACCAATTTTTACATACACAAGACCAGAAAGGGTGCGTTGTGTCAGTGCGTGTTGATGTGACACCAGAGTTATATTTATCGCTATGATTGACAGACTTTTTTTCTTCTGTTGTCAAAAGCTCACTCTGACACAAGGGCTCGGCTTACACCAAAAACGTGTACCTATACGTACTACTGTTTGTATGGTACATCAAATTAACACAGTATACTCACAGGCAGGTAAAAACAGAATAATATACACTTGTCCACAGGTTCTTCCTTTCAAAGCCCGAGAAATTTCATGTAAATCCCCGAATACGGAAAAGGTTTCACTTCGTGCATTTAAGTAATCGAAAATAGCATCACAAGGTTACTATATATAGCATCAAATAACCATAATTGACGCGATCATGTGTAATTGTTGATACAGATTAGTACTACAAACCACTCGGCCGGAGATATTTACCTGGCTATAAGAAGGGATCCAAATTGTGGAAATACGTGATAAGCGACTCGCATCACATCCAGCTTGTGTGTTTTGGTACGGTTTACTGTAGGTTGTGTTATCGATGGAACACCAGCTGTCGGCGATACGTACGTGTGTCAGTGTAATAACACATGAACTACAGTTATCAAACCACTTGGTAGTCTGTTCTAACAACGTGACGACGACATTCAACTTCCGTACTGTTTACACACGCACCCAACACATGTGTGTATAGTGAGTGTACTTTCGGCTTGGTGAGTATACAACAAACCCTCAATGAAGAGTTGTGTAGGGGTGTCACGTGACCACCAATATACGTTGAGGTGTGGTCTACGGGAGGTAACTGCGAGTAGTCTGGTCGACATCTTGTATAAAGTAGCCTCCCTTGATTTCCTTTCGGATATAACATTTCGAACACTGTTGTTGATTGTGTTTAGTTTGTGTGTGTCAATTCACCTGTACAGTTGTATGTGTTTAGTTTGTGTGTGTGTCCATTCTCCTGTCCAGTTGTATGTGATCAGTCATCTTAAAGTTTTTTTCATAAGGTAGGGGTACGTTTTTATATATGATTTTACCAAAGCTGTAGTCTTAACCAACTATCGTTGTCATCAACAAGGTCTCGTTCAAAGCCAGTATCAAAATAGTTAAGGAGTAATATTGATTGAAATCAACACCTAATAAGCGTTTTTTTGTGAATTGGTAGCAAATGATCAGATTTTTAAAAAAATAATCCAAGACAGTCTTTACCGAATCCGTACAATTTAATTTCAAACCCATCAGTTCACTTATTAACATATTGATAAAACATATTGTACAATAACTCGACAAACAATACAAAGTGGTACGAGGAGGATAAGGTGTAGTTAAATTCTCAGCTAAAAAAACAATTTTGTGAATTACGTTGTTTTAATTCTTACAATCTCCACTTGCTCGTTTGACATCCCTTAATGACGTACGTTTTATAAGAGATACTTAGATGTACAGAATAGAGTCTTATCCTTGATGAATTCTATCTATGTATGTTACGAGGGTAATTCTTTTTAAAGAATCATGATATTTATAGAATTTACTTGTATGTAAATTTATTACAGAATACAAAGTAAAGTGTACCCCGATAAAAAAAATAAAAATAAAAAATGACAATCAAAGAAAAGACATAAAAAGGCAAAAAAATCCATTTAATATAAATTTGATGCTCGTAAGTAAAATTGAACAATTGAACATATCTTGATATATATCTGTAAAAATTGACATACCTGGTAGCTCTATGAGAAAATGGCAGGAGTGGCCAGGCGTTTTCATTATAAGCTGGACATTTGCCAAATATATCGCTAATGACGGGGACATGCACCTACTTATCCGAACTAGTTAGACTGTTGAGGTCCCCATAGGGTTTTACATAAATAATACATGTCAGTATATCTGTCTCTCCCCATGGGAGGCCTCATTTAACTGTCGCATTACAATGCAAGTGTCAAGTACATTGTATGTATTAGCGCGAGAACAAATCGAGAGCCCGGGGAGGGGGGTTACTTGGTAACTGATGTAGATTCTATCTAGGACTGACTAGTTACACACTATGTACTAATTACGTGTGAAGTCAGTTGACAAAGGACTTGGTTATTTGTACTCATATATCGCCAATAGTATGCATATATACATAAAAACAATACAATATTTAAAACATACACTATTCAATGTAAGATATTTTTGTAAATTAAATTTGATAATGATCACAATGTGGGGAGTAAAACCAAAGTAGCCAATCATTGCTGCAAATCTTCCAATATTAAAAGGACGATTTTGTTCATTTCGAGAAATTGACAAGAGACGATGTTTTCTAAGCGTTC
This sequence comes from Mizuhopecten yessoensis, assembly GCF_002113885.1. Classification (NCBI taxonomy): domain Eukaryota; kingdom Metazoa; phylum Mollusca; class Bivalvia; order Pectinida; family Pectinidae; genus Mizuhopecten; species Mizuhopecten yessoensis. Next base: position 319,002 of record NW_018408658.1, read on the forward strand.
TTAATCAGTAATGAAGAAAAATCTCTAACTATACAATCATACGTTTTAGCGCCAGCTGTCGGTGAACTTCTTACAAACATGTCTTTCCAGCTGAGGAGAGAAAGTGAATTATCGCAATTTTCGTTTTATTCACTTAACTTTTTTGGATTATAAATACTGGCTTTTATTCTGAACCCATATAATATTCCAACAACATCTCGATCATCGTTATAAATGAGTAATTTATTTTACTTTTAACCTACTGATATCGTACTTTGCGCGGTTTGAAATTCTCCCTCTCGAGTGCATACTGTTTCTTTATTATTCAAATCCAACTTTCAACATACATATCATATTATATTTGTATATTATGATACTTATGATTCTTTCTTGCAATGAATTTTGTAAATGAACAAGTATGTGTTATGTGTGAAACCAGACTCATTGCCATTGTGTTGTCGGTCGACAGCGTGGTACTGTGTACGTTTACTTCTCACTGAAAGGCCCGGCAATTATGCTGTTTCAGACACAGAAATATTTATCCTAAGCTTTCAAAAAATTCTTAATTATTTTTAAATCGGTTTATCAAATCTAAAATATGCGACATACCGTTGCTAAACTTATTTTAAGTAAACTGGGTGATTCTCAGGGGCGGGGTAGGTGAGGTGCTGTCTGAAAAACATCATAAATGTAAATATTAAATATATCAAATTAGAAGACATGATGATAGATTTTTCTGTTAATGCCAATGTCTGCTAGACGAAATATTTTCTGCTGAAAGAGGACACATGCTATATGAATAGTCTAACTTATTAAGAAATTTTGATTTGGTATATCAAACAAATTAGGAAAACCAGTGTTTTGTTTGATTAACATAATGAAACGCAGAGAGAAAATGACAAAATGCATAATAAAAATGGAATTTCTTTGCACAAATGTGAAAGTAATCGATTTGATCTGTTTTCAGTCTTTAGTTAAATCTCTGACAACTTAACCAAGCCAGATTATTTTAGTGTTTTGTTACTTATTATTTATACTAAAAAGTAAACGTTATCTCCCGTAGATGTATAATGATAACAGTGCATGCTGGGATTGCTACAAGATACCAGACCCACCCACACGTCAGTACACCACAAGGAAGTCGATACTCCGATTTCTCCTACTACAGCAAAGAAACATTTTCATGACAACACGAAGACTGACGACCAGGTGTGTATACCGTCACAGTGATATATACTGTAATCAAGTTTAATCCCAGGATGATTTACTGTCAGTTTTTTGAAACTTTTATTATTTTATTTCACCTAGTTATCAAGAAAAAGAAAGATTGCCGGAAGAATATTACTGAAATGGTTACATATGACTCAAACTTCTCGGTGGTATGCACAATATTTTATGGAAAATATATCAGAGACTACGTTTCATGACATATACATGATTGATTAAACCTTTACAAAGCATCAGTATTCAGACTTCACGGTTACCAGTGTCCACCCTGTACTTGTATATGCGTCTCCGACTATACAGATGAAGCTGCATATATGCATAGATAATGCACATATTTCTTATCGGTTTTGCACTTACGTTTAACAAGTCACATTTGTAATGCTAGATAGCTATTATAGATAGCGCGGTGTCTCCGAGCGTGTGTGATTAGACTGTTTATACAGTAGTGTTATCGCACAAAACACTAAACTTCTGAGTTACTATCATGACCCCCAACACGAGAACTCCCGAGATAAATTATGACTTAAATCACTCGAGATTACTTATAGTTGGGAAAACCCAATGATGTACCAGTGATAATGTAACTGATCAAATATGATTCCAATTTCGAATTACCTGTACTTGAAGAAAAACATCAAATCTGATGGTAAGCACTGTTCACAGTATGTATAAGGTATGAATTTACGTTCACAGATTACATTTTATCATCAAAACATTAAAAAGTAACACGAAGTGGCTTTCAATTCTCTGTTTATTTTCGTCACGCTACCGCAATTAGTACGCAACTCAAATTGGTACATGGTCATAAAATGTTTTCTATATTATTTTAAAATTAAATTAAAATGTGTATTATTTTCTAATGGTATAATTATAAAGATGTTTGTCAGAATTTCCACTTGATGATTTTATTCAGCGACATTTTAAGAGTACACGATGACTTCAAAGAAAACATGTCAGAAAACCAGAAAACCTGACGACGATACGTTAGAGGATTTTGAAGATGTGAATTATAGGCGTGTTTGATTTTTGAGGTCTGGTCACTATCTGGCAATTGTAGTGTAGTATGGTATTTATAAAGCAATATATTTTGTTGCAATCGGCACATCAACTAGTTGAAATAAAAATATGTTTCATAGCCCGTGATATTACTACTACTAATAATATACAACAGGTATATAGCGCCCTATATAATTTGTAAAATTACTCCAAAGCGCTTCACAACATATGGATAATAGTAATGGTTATAATTGTGAAAACAAAAAACAAAGGCTTACAATCACTTTTATACATTTAAGCAAGAAATGTGCACATAATTGAACAAATAAAAGGGTGGTATTTACATGACGTCTTTGCAAGGATTCTAAAATGCAGACGTGAAGAGGTGAGTTTTGATGTCCCTCTTGAACTTGGCCAGGGTATTTGACTTTCTAATAGCAGATGGTAAGCTTTTCCACAACGTAGCCGAAAACCTCCAAAATCACCTGTTTCCGTAGGTCACAGTACGAGATTTTGGGACACACAACAAAGATTCTGACTCCGACCGCAGTGATCGTGACGGCTGATACAGGGTATTATGTAAAATATATTATTTTTATACAATATTTTAGTAATATAAAATTTTGTGTACCGAATCGGGTACCAAACACGGCCGAAAAAACGGATGAAATCTCTCTCCGAGATTATCCCTCTATCTTTGAAAATAAATTGCTTAGAATCAAAACTGAAAAGAAACATTCCGAATACAAGCTCTGCATTTTAAAATGTCATTGAGAACTGTCAAAAATGTACCAATTGTTGAAGCCTTACGTTATATACAGTGATGGTGTTGTAAGCGTATGTGTGCCATCAAAACAGGGCAATTACTCTTACACAAAATCGTCATATTTAAAATACTGGAGACATTTTGTTTGAATTGGAAATGTCTCTAAATAACCGTTTATGTTGTTACAGGCAATACAACACCAGGTGAAGAAAAACCTTCGTACAAATGTTTATTATGCTGTCGACAATGTAACGCCCCCAGACAACTGTCGTCGTGTTTTCATATATTTTGTACGGACTGTCTGGACACTTACGTCCGGTCAGACCATGTAATTACAGACAACAGGACATACGTACCATGCCCTGTGTGTGACGAACCGTGCTCGACTCCCGATCCCAAGACTCCAGTCAGTTATTGGGCTTCCTCGTTTCCGCTTCACCCGTTGTTCCAAACCCCAAATTATATTGAGACAGGAACCGGGGAGACATTTTGCGAAGGGTGTCTGAGAGATGATGAAAAAAACCACAGCTGAATTCTGGTGTGATGTTTGTATTGAAGACATGTGTAAGCAACGCAGGGTGATGCACAGAAAAATAAAATCCTTTCCAAACATACAGTGATTGAAATAAGTGCCATTAAGAAAGTTGGATCAGACAAACCTGAACAAATTCCCACTGCGTGTCCCAAGCACCCGGGAAAGGAATTGGACACTTACTGCCTCGACCACAATGTACTCTGTTGTATGATGTGTGTGACATTGGCACACAGAGCTTGTCCGAACTTGAATCTTCTCGATGACGTGGCAAATGGTCCAATGGTCGATAGAGGTTTGGTCGAGAGTGAGTTAAACAAGGTGAAACAGGAAACAAAAATCATCGTTGATGAGGACAACCTCTCATTGATTGCGCTCGACTCTGAACATCAGACGATGACTAATCGCATGACCGCAATAATAAAGAAAGCAAAAAATAAACTCGATTTTCTGCACGGTCGTTTCCAAAGCAGCCTTGATGACACCTACAACCGTAATAAATCAACAAGGAATTTCAAGCAAATATGGATAACACAAATCAACTGTTGGCGCTGATGAACCAATGCGGTTCTGACCGTCAGAAATTTATCGTTGAAGAACAATCTAAGCTACAAATCGCTAGACACTTTTGTCGAATGCTGCAGAAAACCAAATACAGACGCAATATATTCAACATGACATTGAACTTTGATGACACAATAGAAAAGGCCATGAACTCGATCACAACTCTAGGAGTTGTAGAGGTGTCACCGTCATTGTCATTGCCCTCACTAGACGCCCTCACATCTATCGAGAGACTGATCGGCACACTTAAGACAATACCGCTCGAGTCGTCTTTCGCTGACGGAACAGCGTCCGATGTAATCGATGAAACAGAAAAGGTACTCCCGTCACAAGAAACACAGCGCGTTGACTTGTGGAACGTGTCTTTGTCCCCTGTCAAGTCAGTGTTGTGTAACTCACGTGGTGGGTCGAACCAGATATGGCTGACAGGAGGAGTGTTTATTAATGGAGAAGGTCTACTTATCACAGACTACTACGAAAATAGGATTCTACTGTTTGATGATCATTATGATTACGTCAGACAGTTTGGCGTGGTCGGCAAACCTTCTCACATCTCACACGGTTTTACTGCCGACGAGGTGCTCATATCGTTATGCAGCAGTCGAACCATTCTGCGATGTACACTAAAGGGAGGTGTCTTTACTTTGAACAGCAGAATATCCACTCAGTTCCGTACCTGGGGTACATCTGTCCTCGGAGACAACATCCTGGCCGGGTCTACAGACGCTGTACAGATTATATTAACTGATGGGACACTAGTTAAGTCTCTAAATACGAGTGGCGGTACTGCTTACGTCACCGTATCACCACGGGGATACTTTTACCACACAGATGATAATGCCATAGTGTGCCGGTCACACCACGGGAAGGAGAAGTTTCGTCAAAATTGTCAGGGTCTGAGAGGACCGTGTGGAATTGACGTGGATCAGGATAGTAATGTATATGTGTGTGGTGGGCTTTCTGGGAACGTCCACCTGGTGTCAGCAGACGGAACAAAGGAGAGGGAACTCCTCCCCGATCTGTCCGGTATAAGGCGACCTTGCGCTGTATTGGTCCATCCCACAAGACTGGAGTTTATTGTGACGTCATCTATGGAGAACGTGGCGTTCACAGTTTACAAGTTCTGTGCTGAGTGATTCCTCCTATACCAAACTGTTTAACACTACCACGTATAGACTTGCTGGAGTGGTCTAGAAAGACCTATTCATTTAGGGGTTGAGTTATGTATACACACTACAGCGACTGCTAATGAGCTGCCAGAGACAAAAAAAACCCACAGTTTTTCCCATTGAAATTGGTGTATAAACTGTTAAGGATGTAAATGAAATGTCCTCACATTTTACAGGAGCATTTCCGCTTTTCCTCGTGTAAAGAAATCTGTCCTGATGTACCCAAATTAGGACAGGCTCCGCGCATCTTTCCTGCGAGAGCTTATAATAGGACCGCGTCATCAATTTTGCCACACTTCATACGTCACTGATGATGGCGCAGTGCAATGGATTCACCATGCAGAACAATCCTGTGTAATCGCGATAGAGAAATCGCAACTCTCCGAATAATACGTTTGGGGTGCTGCACTCGGCAAACACCTGTTTATTATAATTTATTCCCTGGGCGCTGAAGTTAAGATATCAGAGACAATTCAGGCTGGGCTGTGGAGGTGATTGACAGCAAATGAAGTGCGTGTACCATGCAGACAAGTTCATTTCCTGTAACCTAAAGGTTGTAATCGCAGTGTGAACCTGAATCAAAAGCGTAATCTTCACAACTTACAAGTGTTTTGTGTACCAAAAGCGGGAATATATATGATTTATCTGGCTGATATTATGCAAACACGCGGCGTTATCAATAAATCGAATCCTTGTATTTTAAACCAGGCGTTAACTTCAGAGTCTATCTCAGCTGACCTGTTTCATTTTAAAATATGTTATTTTTTCTTGTGTTTATAATGTTCTTGTTATAACTATGGATGGACTGGGTCACTCATTATTTGACACATCCTGGTCCTAACAATATTTAAAATGTGGCTACTCCAATAACTCAAAAAAGTCTGTGTACTGGATATATACATTCTACATAACCAATTTATATCAGTGGCAATCTATAGGCTTATTCAATTTATGATAGGAATTTTTAACCTTTTTCATTGTCTTTTACTTTGTAGAACTATTTTTGTTCTTCACATTGTTACAAAAATACTTTGGAATATTGTATTTCAATATATAACTAGAAACACCATGTCTGCAGTGTTGAATCGCGGGACTTAATTGAAATCAAAAGCACCATGAATTGCAAAAAAACGGTACTGTACTATAATTTGCCTAATTATAAATACATCGAGAACAATATCATGATATGGGTTTTGAATACATTAGTTACAGCCGCCACATAACATTACAATAATTTTAGCTATTCCGATCTTGTTTTCACATAGCAATTAAGACCCTCTCATTACTGTTCATGTATAGCAAACTATGACTGTTCATTTGACCCAAAGAAAAACAATCATTGCTTTCTGGACATCTTTCATATTTCAAAACACAGCAGCATTTATAGTGTAAATGTTTTTGATATCATTAGTTAATGATAGCGATTCTATACATACACAAATGTGGTTTATACAACTAAATTCTGTAATTTCACTAGTCAGCTTATATAGTTGGGCATTGCATGACCTGCAAGCTAATTGAAATAAAGTTAATTAATTAATAAACATTTAAATTACTTAATTCAGGTTTGATGCTTTAATTTCCTTAATTTCCTAATGGCAATGTGTATAAAATTGATTAAAAAGGGTGTTAATTATAACAATATCGTTAATTTACAAGCAATTGATGTTGCCATTTTTATCATTTTTTATTTTTCCTATCTCTTCAATCATTAAATCCTTCATTTTACATTAAAAAAACAATCATCTGTTGTAACTGCATTAAAATTAACAATTAAAAAGATTTTTTTCATCAAATCTTTTCAATATCTATAATTTTACATTTCACGTTGCCTAGTGATTCAAGAAAATGGTGATTTATTTTAGTTATAGTGCATATCTTACTTCTTTGCTATCCCGGATAAAATTAATAGCTATATACATGCACACGTCTTTTGTTCGTTGTATTTTCAAACCATTTCGCACGCCAAGGATTGCTTTCCCTTTTTAAAGGAGAGCAACTTGTATGATATGTAATTAATTACCTGAATGAAGTTTAATAAAAATAATTTGTCACACCAGAGTCCTTTCATGGTTCTTTAACGAAAATATAATAAACATGTAAGTAATAGCCTCTCACCAAATTAATTCCCCGGCGCATAAATGGTGTGTGACGTGTAATGATGTTAGCAGGAATGTTGTGCTACTCTTGCATCATCGCTTGAGCGAGTTCTTGTAAGTAGATGTCAGATCTATAGACTGACCAGTTTGGACATTGTTTTGCCTTAGATTTACCTGCTCACGAGACTGATGTGTGACGTTGCGTAGCTTGTTAGAACATGGTATATGCTCCATAAGGCTACAAAAAGCGGACGACGACAGGTCTCAATATTTCGCCTCGACGGTTCGCAGTCAAGTGTTCGTTGACGTCAACTACAAGTACCACTCCAATCCATGACACTACAGACACCAAAATGGCTGCAACAGACCGCGTTTTCATTGAGGACGCCACATTCTCTGTCCCTATATTGTGGCTAATGACCAATACATAGCGAGAATATAACATGATTCCGCTGTCTTAATAGTCAAAGATGGCTGAGCCCAACAAGATGACTAGCAGAAACTTCTTGATATCTTTTATAACAGTTTTGCAGTTAAACAAAAGTGGTTTGACACAACTTCGTATCTTGGAATTAAACACCATGGTCAAATTCGCACCAATATCTTTATGATGACAATTGCACATATTTCTTAAACGCAAAAAAAATCGGGGATTTATAGATTTCTAGGTGGCGTATCAAGTAACTTTTCTATTATCTTTTTTGTTATTTATGAAACAACAAGAACTGATGTGTACATTCTTTAATTGCACAGCATGATCAGGTGTAGACATAAAAGGCCCTGAAGTGTCTCAAGGTGAATGTGAGTGAAACTGATCATACCGAAATCAATTGTAATTATATACAGGATATATTACCAATACATTATAATAAGTAAATCTAACGCAGTATAGAAGCATACAAATGAGGATTCAGTCTTTTACAACCCTCGACATATAGTTCAATGTTCGTCCATAACCATACTTTAATATTTTTGAACTTTTACACATAAGTGAGATAATAGACAACATACAAAAATGGATTTCTGATGTGATTGAGATCCTCTTCTAAAGTTAAACACCATACATTTAATACATGTAATAAATTATAACATATCACACTTACTAATCGTATGCTTCCTTTTGTTCGTATGTCATAACACAGACAATCTGATTAAAATACAAATGTTGATTTATCCCTGAATGCGTAGAGTATAATGAAGATATGTATTTTAATCAAACACGGGAAAATTAACCAAAGTTCTCAATACAGAGCAGAACATATAATGGAACAAATGGAAGCAAACCCAAAAGTACAACGTTATAAATAGAATTGTTTGAAAGACTGTACGGTATTATATGTATAACTGTTAATTTACAAAATATTTATTTTCACGTAAATTTGAATAAAAAATATTGATCGCAATTCAAAACTTCTTTTAACAATTATTCACAACATGAAAGTTTATGTCTTCGCGAAAACAAAATGGCATTAAAAGAGATCAGTTCGCGAATTTAAGGATGAACAGAATACAATTTATCTACAGAAAAGATTTGAAAGACAATGGTTTCATATGACAAGTTCATAAAATAAATATACAAATTCCACAATTCTTGTGTTCTCATTGGTTGTTCACAAATCATATAAACGCTCATTCTTTATGTAATAGTGATTCAATTTAACATTGATCTGGTGTCTAATTAGAAGTTGAAATCTTGAATATAATTTCACATTAAAAAAAGGAGATTCAATAATTAAAATACCATGAAAACTGTCCTTCGTTCCAAAGTGTTCACCCTTTCTAATAGAATAAGTATTAAGTGAACAACAAATTTGTGCATTACTTTAAATATATTACAAATACCTTGATGGGCTAAGGACTAAGTTTATACATGATATGCTTTATGTTACACACATTATAAAAGTAGGTCACTGCTGCCTTATTCACAACGACAAAAATGATATCTGTATAATTTTATGAATATGTCGTTCGGAAAACTTTCAACATGTATGTTCATGTTTTGTCAAACCTAAAAGTTCAGGTTGTACACTATCTACATGTTCAGATCGTTCTCTGTGTAAATGTTCATGTTGTTCAACAATGTTTACGTTCATTTTCTGTCTACAGGTTCAAGTACATGTTCCCAATCCCCTTGTACATGTTCCGGTTGTTCCCCATCCTCTTGTTCATATTCCGGTTGTTCCCCATCCCCTTGTACATGTTCCGGTTGTTCCCCATCCCCTTGTACATGTTCCGGTAGTTCCCAATCCCCTTGTACATGTTCCGGTTGTTCCCAATCCCCTTGTACATGTTCCGGTTGTTCCCCATCCCCTTGTACATATTCCGGTTGTTCCCCATCCCCTTGTACTTGTTCCGGTTGTTCCCAATCCCCTTGTACATGTTCCGGTTGTTTCCCATCCCCTTGTACATGTCCCGGTTGTTCCCCATCCCCTTGTACATGTTCCGGTTGTTCCCCATCTCCTTGTACATGATCCGGTTGTTCCCCATCCCCTTGTACATGTTCCGATTGTTCCCCATCCCCTTGTACATGTTCCGGTTGATCCCCATCCCCTTGTTCATGTGCCGGTTGTTCCCAATCCCCTTGTACATGTTCCGGTTGTTCCCCATCTCCTTGTACATGATCCGGTTGTTCCCCATCCCCTTGTACATGTTCCGGTTGTTCCCAATCCCCTTGTACATGTTCCGGTTGTTCCCCATATCCTTGTACATGATCCGGTTGTTCCCCATCCCCTTGTACATGTTCCGGTTGTTCCCCATCCTCTTGTACATGTTCAGATTGTTCCCCATGTACATGTTCAGTTTGTACTTCGTCTGTACGCCAATCTGTTACTTCTTCTCTCTGGGTTGCTTGTGCCCAATCTTGCTGATCAGATCTAAAAACCCTTACGTAATGTGCCATGCTGATCCTATAACAGTGAGGGTACGTTAACCGAACAAGCCGCCCCTCTCCCATGTTGCTGTAAAACCACCAGCTTCCCTGTGGTAAGCCATCAGCTGAAAATTCCCTATTTGGCACAAAAACTCTCGACACCAAATGTTGAATATCTGTCGTAGGTCCAGGCACAGTGTACGTAACAGCGGCCAGGTAATACCTGTAAAACAGGTACAAATCAAAGTGCTTATATATCACAGCCACATTTAGATAACAAACAATTGATGATATTTAAGTTAATAAAATACTCGAAATGATATATCGGTAGTTCAATGAATGCATACAATAAATATATTTATCACAGAATGTACTGTGTTATCAAATGAATATACCCATGTCATATTTTTTGGAGTATTAACCCATGTAATAAGACCTTTCAGCCCTGTGATTGATTGTAAGTTTCAATTATTTTAATTGTGACGTTACGCCTAGGACAAGTACATGACGTCACAAACGTACGCACTGTAGTAAAAAATTGCGGCTTTTTTACATTTCAAGATTGCTGCCGTTTTATCCGAATAAATGCCACAAATCTTGATTATGTGATAAAAAAGATCTTACACTCGTTTTCATTTCATATGAAATTTATGAAACTCGTATCATGAAATGGAAACTCCTATGAACCTATATGTAAGAAATGTTCGTACAGAATTAAATGGAAGCCAATGCCAATAGAATGGAACACCAATTAAAGTTTTAATTTCTCAATGAAACTACCAAATATTGATTTTATTTGCAAATGAAATTAAAGAGATTCAGTTTGCTTGTGTTAATAAATTTCAGACTGTTTAGAAAATATTAATCTGCAGCAACAGTTTAAAAATGAGTATCATAAAAAAGGTGACACATTCTTTGTTTTCTACATTTAAAGTCATATAGTGTTTAAATGATTTATTGATGACAAGGCACATCCATGCCAATGAAGGATTTTATTTTAACATTGAATTTACCCGTAGATTTGAACACAATCCAGTATATCCAGTGTTTCATGATACACTTACACAAGTTTCAGATATTCACAATCGGGTTTAATTATACGGTTGATTTCACGTAGTTGTTCCTGAGACAACATCAATATGCACTCTCAGTTCATTTACTTTTTCTCAAAACTAACAATATGCATCACCTAGTGAAAATATGAGATTGAATCCATATACTATATAATAAATTGTTGACCAACCTTTCACCAGCAAAGGTTATGTTTGGGCTGATACGGTGTGAATCCTCCTGGAAACTACCGAGATTCGCCAACAGTAGCGACAGGAAAACAGGCGGTCTAGGAAACACCATCACCTGCCTAGATACCAGACATACAAGTACAATAAGTGGCGTATATTCACTGATAAAATAATCACATGTATTCGCCTGACACATGTAAAACCAACCTCATATCCATCAACTTCTAGGTAAAGCCAAACTCACAATCTCACACAACCAGCTTCTATGTGAAGCCAATCTCACAAACTCACACAACCATCTTCTATGTAAAGTCAATCTCACAAACTCACACAACTATCTTTTCTTATTTGTAAATCCGAAATAAACAGACTCACATCAACATCTTCTTGGTAAAGTCAAACGCGCAGACTCATACCACCAACTTTTAGGTAAGGCAAAACTCACAAACTCATATCAGCACCTTTATGTTCTTGCGTATTAACACTTTTTTCCGTGGAGCAAAAAACATCGAATTATTCTTCGAGCTCTTATCAAGAATCCAATGGCACTGTTATATCATGAGATACATTATATATTGTCACTCACATTTAAATGTAGAGTGGGTAGTGTCTATATATATGTATATGTATTATGGGAGAAACAATATCCATGATTCAGGGTACACATTCTTGATCACTGGAGTTAACACCGCGGTTCCGTGGAGTTAACACTGTGGTTCAGTGGAGTTGACACCTTGATTCAGTGGAGTTGACACCATGATTCAGTGGAGTTAACACCGTGGTTCAGTTGAGTTAACACTGTGGTTCAGTGGAGTTTACTGTGGCTCAGTGGAGTTAACACTGTGGTTCAGTGGAGTTAACACCGTGGTTCAGTGGAGTTAACACCGTGGTGCAGTGGAGTTAACACCACGGTTCAGTGGAGTTAACACTGTGGTGCAGTGGAGTTAACACCGTAGTTCAGTGGCGTTAACACTGTTGTGCAGTGGAGTTAACATCGTGGTGCAGTGGAGTTAACACCGCGGTTCAGTGGAGTTTACACCGCGGTTCAGTGGAGTTAACACTGTGGTTTAGTGGAGTTGACACTGTGGTTCAGTGGATTTAACACTGCGGTTAAAAGGAGTTATCACTGTGGTCCAGTGGAGTTATCACTGTGGTCCAGTGGAGTTATCACTGTGGTCCAGTGGAGTTAACACTGTGGATTACTAGTGATAACACTTTTGATTACTGGAGTTAACACGGTGGATTACTGGAGTTAACACGGTGATTAAGTGGAGTTAACTGAAGTTGACACCATAGTGCATTGTAGCGTACAGTATTTTGTCAATGTGATTTAATATCAATTTCAATTTGCTCCTAATTGATTGGTCGAAATGAAAATATCGTGCTGTATTTTTCATATCGTGTGATTTTACTAAATATGGTAATTAGATATATTATGGCACTGCAAAGATATGTTTACTTCTGTTTACATCATCCGGACTGGGCGAGGGGGGAGGAGAGGGCAGTTTGAGGGACTTTGGTAACGACTGTCGTTACAACCAGAACTAGTCGTTGATAGTCGTTCACCAAAGAAAGATGTCGAAATATCCTAAACGCATGAGTAAATATGTTTTACATCATACATGTAAGAATGATATTGTGTTTTGTTCAGTTACTATCATCTTGAAATATTATTTACTAAATACTTTATTGTTATTTGCCTTTAGAACTGAATTATTGGATACGAATGAAATAATTGAACTTACTCTGCCCTTGTCTCATAGGCGGAGACTGCTTCGGCTATATCTTGCCATTCACTGTAGAGAAACATAACATAGATAGTTAACCAACTAAACTGAGGTACATGCTAACGTAGTATGAAACTAATGACAGAGTGGCGTGTGTCAAAATATAATATTATGTTAAACAAAACGGGAGATAAATAAAAAAATAAAATAAAAAAACACCATGATTTCTACCACCAATTAAAACCAGGAAAGTTTGCTCCATTGATATTAAATTAGATATACGTCGAAAAATTAGAATTTTTTGACAAGACAGTACAGATAAGGCTAAACATTTACTAGACTTTTTCATACAATAATATGAATAGCATTGGTAAATACCCTATAAATAGAAATCGTTGTAAAATATCCGCTCTTGTTTCTTTGCCGCAAAAACGCCTCGGTAAAAAGAACGGTATATATTCACTTAAACATATTTCAAACTTGTTTTCGACTTTTGAAGTTAAACCACGTCCCGCGGTTTTTTCCCAAAAAACATTTTACAAAACACGTGTATTGCATAGTAAATGCGTAGTAAAACGGCTCACGTGCCCAAACCTCATCCATGCGAATGGTTGAATCGTAAAATTCATTATGGGAGTAACGATGTCACGTGAGTTTCTGCTTACTTCCATATATAGTGATTTCCCTGACCTGTGACATGAAGTAGAATAGTGTGCTTCCACCGGGTATCGAACCCACGATCTCTAGGTTCCTAGTCGGACGCTCTACCACTGAGCTATAGGGGATTTCCCTCTACCTCGTAGCTAGAAGGCGACCTTTATCCTATGTACAATTTAAATTTGCCACAAGAGTAAGGGTTATATTGTAGTTGTATTGACAGACGAGGCTTCTACATGTGGCTGATTGATATAGCCATCTGTACCTACGCTTACACTCTTCTCAGTATTTAAGCTTACCTGACATAAAAAAAAAACCATACATGACCGGATCAATTTAGCCCATATTTACTCCTGCTGATGGCGATTCCTGTATAACAGAACCCTAAAATGTCACCCGAATCGAATAATATATTATAAAGTCTGACACTTTTACACAGTTGATGGGTGGAGAAGTAAAGTCATATGACAGTGTTTTGTATTTACCTTCCGTTGTCTCTTTGCCCTTGTAGAATTACATGCGGTAATTGCACGAGGCCGTTCGATCCGTTCACCGTGTTGAAGCAATGAGTAAGTTGAGACTCCAACAACGTCAGAATTCTCTGAGGTTCACTTGAGCGCATGTCGTGATTTCCACATAGCTTCCACTTGGCCTCTGATATATGGCCTTTCTTCCATAGCCGATGGGACTCAACAAGATTCTGCAGTGACAAACACGTTCAGAACTCTCTGTTAAACTGTCTGGTATTGGATCACGGTTAACACTGACTACGTTTGAACTAGATTGTCATAAACAAATCATCATTTGATCATTGTAAATCCTTAGATCCTTAGAAGTAAAAACTAAGACACACTGAATACGACAACTGTGCTTTGCATTATTTCAATACTTGAAATGAGTGGTTTACCTTCTTAATAAAGAAGACATTTAGGTTGAACTTAACAAAGGTACACACAAATGACTTCAATGCAATAAACCCTTAACACTCATAATTAAATTGATATCATAGTAAATTACAGTCCTATAAGTGAAGGGATTCTGAGCAACTCCCTCGCGTTTACACCTCTTCAGAAGCGCGTCATGGGTAACAGTATATGCACTAAAGAACTTACCACAAACAGGGGAATTCCGTCATCAGCAAGACGTCTCACCTCACGAAGTAAACATGGGCAATTATCCAGTTGTGTATACACCATGTTCAACCAGTTGTCAAGACTGCACGTGTTTATCGGGCCACCCTCTGCACTGTCACCACCTGGACATAAACCTAATAACGGAGGGAACAACCAAATTATATCAGTGTTAATTTTACTGCACAGGTAAATAAATCGTAGTGGGCAAGGTCAAGTTGAATAGTTATTCTTTATTCAAAATTTAAAAGTACCTGCAACTGATGTGCACATGTCGTTACCAAACTTTTGAAATGTTCCATAGACAGTAGGTATAGAGATTATTCACGCCGAATTTAATTAAGACAGGAACCATACGAGTTGGGCACCGGCATCCACTGTAATATTTTTATTTTATAGAAAATTATTTTCTAACTTTACTGCCCCTCTCCCCTAACAGTAGACGGTAGAAGAATGTTTAATTAATAAGGAGATTAGTATGCATTTAATATTTTCTTCGTTTTCATCTATTGTTGCGAGTTTCTAGAACATTTTCAAAATATGAATCATCTTGCATATGACGGAAGTCTTGTGTTACTACGGACCTCTTCTCCTTGGGCTTTCTCTTACTGTCCTTCCTCACTTATATGACAACTATCCCACAATTCGCAGGCAGATGTATAAATTCTTAGAATGTTATCGCTATTCCGAAGGTATTTCAGTCTCCGTAAGACATGTATTTCTTTTTTTATAAAAGAACTCTAAATCACACTGATATGATCACCCTACTTTGTACTTGAGTTAAACGTAAATCCTTTATGCTTATGATGTTCGGCAATTGTTTAAAGTCGTTCATCAAAAAACAAAATCTTAATTTTCCTCAATGCTACACAGTGTATTAGAAATATTAATTATTACATCAGTTTTATATAGGGTACATGTAACCAACAATTATGTAGCCATATATTAAGAGACTAAAGTTCTCTATTCAATGTCGTTTGAATGTCAATACATAAAGATGACCATTTTAGTGAAAATGAATCATTTTGCAAAGAGACGAGCAGTATTTTCAAACACCCGGCAATGCCATTAAAAACAATTAGAATTGTGTAAAAAGACCTAACCACAAAGACAATTCACGAGAAATTTCATAGGACTTGAATTTTGCCATCAAACCTTCATGCCGAACTCGATCGACAGCTTTAGAAATGTCACAGAATACCATACATGCATGGTTGTCCCTCCAAAGCGATGGATATGTTATGAAAACTTTCAATGAGCTTATAAACTGTGAAAAGGCCAGGCATAACAAAACACCCAGACTGATGCTTATAAAATAACAAGCTTTCTACGATTTAAGTATGCATGTGTTTGCAAATTACCCTTTCACCAACTTTGGATAATAGAAAAAACACCATTGATGCGCGAAAGAGTGTATATTTTTTTAATTTTCAGTGACCGCTTATTTCGTATTCCAAGTAAACAAACTGATGGGCTATAAACCAAAACTCTGTCGAAAGATTCAGGTGTCGAGTACCGAATAATATTATTCTATAACCCTGGACAGGTGAGTCCGCACTTTAACCGGTGCAAGAATATAAGACTCTTTCATGCCCAGGGGTGTAAAATATATTTATATCCCCTCCGGATTTTCAAATTTGGCAAAACCCTCGTCAAAGCCTCGGGTTTAACCAAATTTGAAAATCCCTCAACCTATCCTACACCCTTGGGCATGAAAGTGTATTTTTCTCTCATTCCAATCACCAGAATAAGCTCAGAAACCATCAAAATGCGTTTGAACTGGCCTCCATTTTGAAAATATCAATTTCTCCCCCGAGCTTTTTAGACGAAAACGAATCAGTCAGCCAGATAATTAGCAAACAATGTTTGCGCAGAAAAAATAATCACATCTTTCTAACATGTACGGTAAATATATAATAAAAGGTTTTAGTTTCATCAGGTCGCCTTTTCCGCATTGCGGCATCGGAGAGTTCCAAATTCATGACATCACGTCTTTGTTGAGCCATTTTGACGTCACGTCATGAAAAAATGGGGGGTGTAAAATAGCCTACACCCCTTTCTTACCTGGACAGCTCTATCTTACACACAGTGAAATGAGCGAAATTCCTTTTCTCACATACTTCACAGGGTGATCCCGTTGTTGCTAGGGAAAATATAACTCTTTCTCGCAAACTAGAACGAGATATCCGCATTTAGGCGGTGTTGGAAAATTATATCCGACCCACGGGTCTAGATCGCTTACACGCACAAACTGGCGGAGGAATTATAGTGACCTTTCGGGGTCATGCTATTGTTCGTGATGTCATTTTATGACGTTCTGAGGTCAGTCAGGGTCGTTGACGTCATTAACAATTGCAATCCTGCTGCATATGCAAATGAGAAATGCGCGGACAGTTTACAACTTTACTAGTAGAGCAGCTGTTTTTACGGGGTTTAGGTAATTAGCAAGTAATATAATCCATCCCTGTGTGTTTGCTGAGTCTATCTTACATGGGCGTGACGTCACAATGGCTCAACAATGACGTGGCGTCACGAATTTGGAAAACACTGATACCGCAATGCGGCAAAGGCAACCTGATGAAATTAAAACCTTTTATGATATATTTACCGTACACGTTAGAAAGATGATATTATTTTTTCTGCGCAAACTATTTTTGCAAATATGAGGTATGCTAAATCTCGCTGACGAAGTATTTTTCGTCAAAATGCTCAGAGGAAAAAAAAATATTAAAATGGTAGCCAGTCCAAACGCATTTCAATGGTTTCTGAGCTTATTCTGGTAGTTGGAATGAGAGAAAAATACTATGTCATGCCCAAGGGTGTAGGATAGGGAATTTCACCCTCGGGATTTTCAAATTTGGCAAAACACGAGTCGACAATACAATGATGTCACGTCACCAATCTATCAACGTCACGCAACCTTGAATTTAGCCTGTAATGTTAACATAACATTGTATATATATTACACAATGGGTAAACAGGGTAGGAAAAAAAGAATCGTTCACCCCATTCTGCTAAGTTTCTTGTTTTGCAACTTAAGAATCTTCCCCCTCGGGTTGAGATTCCCCTATCTCATAACGGATCATAACGTCGCCCAGTCTAAAAACAGACCTGGTGTTCCAAATGCACAAGCTTTTGTAAAATGGATCAAAATCTCGAGTTGACTTACCTTGAATACCCCTTTCCTGTTCATTTGATTGGTCTACGGCCTGTTCGTCGTCAGGACATAAGCTCTGTATTGTGTAGCGACCCTCCTCAATCATCAGCTGCGGTATGTTCATAGGCAGCGTAGAGCTGGGAGCATTACAGAACTGGTAATCATGCTGTGACCCAGAAAAACACAGACCCGCTCGCATATTTTGATTTTGTGTTTCTTCCACTGGGTTTACGTAATTTGTATTCGGTAATCTTTCATTAGTTGCCTCCACAATATCAATCGGAGTAGCTGTTTGTAAGCGATGAGAGTTAGACGGAGTAATGAATTGATCATCCATTTGATTTAATGTAAACCACGTTAAAATTAAACACAAAATCAGGATACCAAGTCTATATCCGGTGTTGCGTTTTCCACGCTGATTATTCGCGCCATCGAATCCGTCAGTGTCATGGGAGTCCTCCTCTGGCTGTGAAATTTCCCCATCGTCATCTTCACCCTGTGTTTCTTCGTCGTCAGGGCCGTTTGCTGTATTTTCGTTGACTTCGTCTATTGTGGCAGTATTTGTTTTTTTGTCAAGGTAAACAAAGCAGAAGCCGTCCGGACTATCTTCTGATGAACCATCCGACTCTACAAGTCCTGTGTCACCCGTGACATCATCTGTCTCTCTGGGTCTTGTTTCACCAGTGGGATCATCTGACTCTCTGGGTCCTGTGCCACCAGTGGGATCATCTGATTTTCTGGGTCCTGTGTCACCAGTGGAATCATCTGACTCTCCGAGTCCTGTGTCACCAGTGGGATCATCTAACTCTCTGGGTCCTGCTTCACCAGTGGGATCATCTAACACTCTGTGTCCTGTGTTACCAGTGGGATCATCTGACTCACTTGGTCCCGTGTCACCAGTGGGATCATCGTTTAAATCAGGATTCACCTCTTCAATTCTATTATTTTCAATCCCAATATCAGTGTGCCCCTCTTCTACATCAGTGTTTCCCCCGTTATTTTCCTCTGATTCTAGAAGGGATCCGTTTCTGAAGTTTCCTTCAGCCATGGTATATTTTTAAAATCTGAAAAGGGTAAATCAAACAGTCTGATTCGACAGTCAGTGAAACAAATGGCGCGTATGGTACGCTGAACGCCGATATGACAAGATCTTAAAATACACAACTGATGACCACATATGTACCTGCATTCGGTGACTCAGTGTCTAATTACAGTACGTGTATCAGATATGTTGTTCATTACATTATAAATACATGTACTGCATGGAAATATATACAAGAAAACCAACAAAACAGAGATGCAATAAACATCAATTATATAGGTCAATTGGTGTTTAACATATTAAGTTCCATAATTATGTAATGTTAAAGATACTTTATGTATGTATACGACATCTTAATTAATATCCTTTTGTATGGCCGACATTGGCGTGATGGTGAACATTTCTCGTCGTCAAATGTTTGGTCAGGAATTTTACTCTGTATCTGCAGCTCAACACAGGAATACGTAGTAAATTAATTTGGAAATCTGACGTCCGCTTAGAAAATTGTCCGCTTTCCCCTAATTTTGTCAATGCAGTACAAAGTGTAGTGAACTTGGTGACCAAAGCTTTTTTCTCTCGCTTAGCTGTCTGTGTTTTCCCCACAGTTTGTTTCATTGGGAAAGAAGGCTACCGGTCTTCTTTTGAGAAAAGTAAGCATTTCATCGGATGTGCTCGAGATCTGCACTGACTTGCTACTGGTGTCAACATTAAATTGTTTAGTCATTGCATGCCATCAGTGTTGTAGATTAGTTGTACTTTGTATTTGATTTTAATAAGGAAACATATATATTAAAGATAAAAAAAATCATGAAATTATCTGTTCATAATCCAATGAAAAGTATCTATGTCATCTGTCCAGAGATAGATAGTTTTTCCTTTCGTTTTGACATTTTGCGTGTTAGCTTTACCACGAAATTAGATTAGATCTAAGTCCGTGGCTTTACAGAGAATCTCAAAACCCCGCGAGCTATATATATATATACCTGGATCTATTTTAAAACGTTGACGTCTGGTTTACTAGAGCTGGTTACTATGGTCTGATACTTTAACAATATCGACACAGATACCGTTTTAAAGGCTGATTTATTATCCTACCATGTAATGTCGGGCACGTACAGTAGAATACGTTACTCCGGACACAAAGGATTCAGAGATTTCGAAATAGCGAGTTTCTGTACCCGGAGTCCGCATAAGTAAAGTTGCCATATATCCGTCATCTAAGTTTAGTATTTATTGGACGTGAATAAAATAGCACACAATCGATTCATAAAGAGTAAGTTGTTTTCTAGAACCACGAAACACACAATGTTTATAACTCGTCAAAACAAAACCGGGAGAATATATTCAATATATGTTGTTGGATATTGAGTATGTAGTACATCATACAAATGTAGGTACTTCGGTATTCCTTGTCTGATGGGAGACCTATTTCCTTTTACTTGTGTGGCTGGTCATACAAATTAATATAATTTCAACCGTTTGACGGGTAGGAAGTAGGGTGAAATTATTTTATCGTTGTTATGCAGTGCCAATAGGTGGCGTGATGATCTGTGATTTGTACGTGCAAATCCCGACCGCGTGTTACCTGTACGTGTACGTGTCATTCAGGCGACTCTGGTAGCGGCAGGTAGACGTGAAAGTTAATTTTTACATAATTAAAAATTGGGAGTGAGTTTTGGCGGAAATAGAATTTACAATTAGATTAATTTTATATCTGCTATACATATATTGGTAATCAGTGATATAGGGAGTAATCTGGAACGGACAAAGTTTATGATAAATCTATAATTAAATGCAATCCTTTGTTTGTAAGTGCAAACATGCTTTATGTCCATAAAATGTGTTGATGTGTATGAAAATGATTTGTTTAATAAATCAGTCGCAGTGCCTCTGTCGCAGTGAAATACATTTCTGTATTTTGTGTTGTTTATCCTATTGGATAATTGAATAGAGAAGGCTAGAACTCAAAAAGAAATAAAGATCATTAAAAAGTTACCTTTATTCAAAAGACTTCATTCACAGTATCAGAATTAATATTGTTACTCTACTTTAGTACTGTTAAACCAATACAGATTCCTTGTGTACCCTGCCTTCATTTTAATAAGACATGTACTATTGTGCTGTCTATTTAGACATAATAAATACATACCCGGTTCGTATGTGAGAGTATTATAGTGGAATATATAATACTTGACAAAGGCCGGATCGGATCGGCCTGAGTTTATCCAATCTAATTAAAATGATAACGTTCGCATCGCTTCCGTTTACTGATATGTCTTCCAAGCGATGTGTA
>NW_018408658.1:356437-356805 GCF_002113885.1 Mizuhopecten yessoensis
CTTCATGAAATTTAATTATTTTGTGAATTTGACTTCCTTGAAGAAGGATTTGTCATCATATTCCAGATAAAAAAAAACCAACTTATCTGCTTATAAGTTTTGAAATCTGACGTCCGCTTAGAAAATTGTCCGCTTTCCCCTATTTTTATCAATACAGTACAAAGTATGGTCAACTTAGTTGTGAAAAATGTACTCAGGTGATAGTCAATGTCATTAGAATATCAAACAGTTCGTGATCAAAGTTTTTTTCGCTTAACAGTTTGTGTTTTCCCACAGTTTGTTTCTTTCGGAAAGAAGTCAACCGGTCATCTTTTGAGAAAAGAAAGCATAGCGTTTCATCGGGCATGCTCGAGATCTGCACTGATAGT
>NW_018408658.1:356907-357654 GCF_002113885.1 Mizuhopecten yessoensis
TATAATAGATCATACAACAAGACAGGCTTTTACAGTCAATTGATAGAGTATGGTCTCTGCATTTAGCAATAGCACCATACATTGCTCTAATGCCCTTATCATATAGCTGTCTGATATTTAACTGCGTGAAACCATTTAGAGTAAAATGAACACCAAGATATTTGAAATTTTATCACAATTTCTCCTTAATTTCTGTTATAAGTCAAACGTATATTTTGGGATACTCTCCCCTTTACCAAATATCATCACTTTTGTTTTATCGATATTTACTTTAAGATGCTAAAATTTGAAATAATCATAAAACACATTAAGTTGTTCTTGTAAATCTACTGGTGTGTCTAGGCTGCTAACAAAAGAGGGTCATCAGCATATAACAACACATACAACTTGAGATATATACGTGTAACTCATTCTCAAGTTGTCCTGCCAAATTTGATAGGCCTGTACAGTCACTAGATTCTAAAACCATTTCAAGGTCATTTAGATACAATGAAAAGAATAATGGGGAAAGATTTTCACCCTGCCTAACCCCAGAATGACAGGTAAAGATATGAGAGAATGTTCCATCTTTCATGACTTTAGCCTTAGTTCCATTGTACATATAAACAATAACTTTAAAAAAAAATCATCTACATTATTTGTTATCAATTTGTTCCACAGCCCTATTCTCCAGACACTGTCGAACGCTTTCTCAAAATCTATGAAAGCACAATACAAACGGTTTTGGGGGGTGGGGGTGGGGTTGGG
>NW_018408658.1:358270-358792 GCF_002113885.1 Mizuhopecten yessoensis
GGGGGGTGGGGGGGGGGGCGTTAATGTTTTCTTTAGTTTGACATTATTTCATTACCTGGCTATACCTCTATCTATGTACGAATTTTCGGGTTTCTATTTTTAAAACAGCAATCTGGTTTATCCCTGTATGATATCTATAGTCCGAGATTTCAATTATTATACAGATAATATTTTAAAAGCTGATTTGCTGTTTGTCGTATCAAGTTATGTCGGGAGACGTACAATAGAATCTTAGAGTCATAATTAGTCCTAACTGATACTGTTAAGGGATTCTGAGGGAGCTTGAGGACGTACATTCGTAAAGAAACATGAACCATTTTATGAAATTTAATTATTTTGTGAATTTGACGTCCTTGAAGAAGTATTTGCCATCGTATTCCCGATAAAAAATAACTTCTCTGCTTATAAGTTTGGGCCATAAATGTACTATTTATGCTGCTTTTAGGTTTAGATTTTCAAAACTTATTTCTTGACGCCTGTCAAAATTATCGTATGTGATGTCAGCACAATGAACATGTACAT
>NW_018408658.1:359119-367034 GCF_002113885.1 Mizuhopecten yessoensis
ATTCTTAAAAAGTTACCTTTATCCAAAAGACTTTATTCACATTATCAGATTTTTTACTCTACTTTAATACTGTTAAACCAATACAGATTCATTTTGTACCCTGCTTTCATTTTAATAAAAAAAATGTACTGTTGTGCTGTCTATTTAGACATAATCAATACATACCGGTACATATGTGCGAGTATTATAGCGGAATATATAATGAAGGTGAGGCAATGTTAGAAAAATACTTGACAAAGGTCGGATCGGATCGGCATGAGTTTATCCAATCTAATTAAAATGATAACTTTCGCATCGCTTCCGTTTACTGATATGTTTTCCAAGCGATGTGTAGATATGATTTTAATTAATTAGATTGGAGTTTATCATTTTCCCAACATTTTCAAAATCCCCGACATACATAACACGTGTGATATGAGAAACAAATATTTCATCGAACACGATTTTTAGTTTCTATAAAGTGTTGAAACACATAAAACATGTTTTATGCAAGAACATATTTTATCACCAAAACGTAACACCTTTTCGGTAGGGTCGCAATAGGTGGACTATAGCCGGATCGGCCTGACTTTATCCAATCTAATTAAAATCGCCAAAACGTAACAGCTTTTCAGTAGGGTCGCAAAAGGTCTACACGTACATTCCTGTCTGAGTGAAGCATGGTCCACCTGACAATATGAACTTTTACAAATTAAGAAATACACTGGCCCCGTCATGATGTTTACCGTATAAGTAAGTGTTTAGTTTCCGTAACAATTGGTCTGCGTCTAGAACGAAAAGTAGAAAATTCCGACGAATTTATTGTTCGTTAACTTTGTAGAACGAAAAAGGACGAAAAGTGTTTAATCTTTGGTAGCTTGAGTACGTACATTCGTAAGGAACCATGAACCATTTTATGAAATTTAATTATTTTGTGAATTTGACTTCCTTGAAGAAGGATTTGTCATCATATTCCAGATAAAAAAAAACAACAACTTATCTGCTTATAAGTTTTGAAATCTGACGTCCGCTTAGAAAATTGTCCGCTTTCCCCTATTTTTATCAATACAGTACAAAGTATGGTCAACTTAGTTGTGAAAAATGTACTCAGGTGATAGTCAATGTCATTAGAATATCAAACAGTTCGTGATCAAAGTTTTTTTCGCTTAACAGTTTGTGTTTTCCCATAGTTTGTTTCTTTCGGAAAGAAGTCAACCGGTCATCTTTTGAGAAAAGTNCAAAAAGAAATGAAGATTCTTAAAAAGTTACCTTTATCCAAAAGACTTTATTCACATTATCAGATTTTTACTCTACTTTAATACTGTTAAACCAGTACAGATTCATTTTGTACCCTGCTTTCATTTTAATAAAATAATGTACTGTTGTGCTGTCTTTTTAGACATAATCAATACATACCCGGTACGTATGTGCGAGTATTATAGCGGAATATATAATGAAGGTGAGGCAATGTTAGAAAAATACTTGACAAAGGTCGGATCGGATCGGCATGAGTTTATCCAATCTAATTAAAATGATAACTTTCGCATCGCTTCCGTTTACTGATATGTCTTCCAAGCGATGTGTAGATATGATTTTAATAAATTAGATTGGAGTTTATCATTTTTCCAACATTTTCAAAATCCCCGACATACATAACACGTGTGATATGAGAAACAAATATTTCATCGAACACGATTTTTAGTTTCTATAAAGTGTTGAAACACATAAAACATGTTTTATGCAAGAACATATTTTATCACCAAAACGTAACACCTTTTCGGTAGGGTCGCAATAGGTGGACTATAGCCGGATCGGCCTGACTTTATCCAATCTAATTAAAATCGCCAAAACGTAACAGCTTTTCAGTAGGGTCGCAAAAGGTCTACACGTACATTCCTGTCGGAGTGAAGCATGGTCAACCTGACAATATGAACTTTTATAAATTAAGAAAAACACTGGCCCCGTCATGATGTTTACCGTATAAGTAATTGTTTAGTTTCCGTAACAATTGGTCTGCGTCTAGAACGAAAAGTAGAAAATTCCGACGGATTTATTGTTCGTAAACTTTGTAGAACGAAAAAGGACGAAAAGTGTTTAATCTTTGGTAGCTTGAGTACGTACATTCGTAAGGAACCATGAACCATTTTATGAAATTTAATTATTTTGTGAATTTGACTTCCTTGAAGAAGGATTTGTCATCATATTCCAGATAAAAAAAAACAACAACTTATCTGCTTATAAGTTTTGAAATCTGACGTCCGCTTAGAAAATTGTCCGCTTTCCCCTATTTTTATCAATACAGTACAAAGTATGGTCAACTTAGTTGTGAAAAATGTACTCAGGTGATAGTCAATGTCATTAGAATATCAAACAGTTCGTGATCAAAGTTTTTTTCGCTTAACAGTTTGTGTTTTCCCATAGTTTGTTTCTTTCGGAAAGAAGTCAACCGGTCATCTTTTGAGAAAAGTAAGCATAGCGTTTCATCGGGCATGCTCGAGATCTGCACTGATAGTTTAGTCATTGCATGCAATCAGTGTTGTAGATTAGTTGTACTTTGTATTTGATTGTAATAAGGAAACATATATACTAAAGATAAAAAAAATCATGAAATTATCTGTTCATAATCCAATGAAAAGTATTTATGTCATCTGTCCAAAGATGGTAGTTTTTCCTTTCGTTTTGACATTTTGCGTGTTAGCTTTACCCCGAAATTAGATTAGATCTAAGTCCGTGGCTTTACCGAGAATCTCAAAACCTCGCGAGCTATATATACCTGGATCTATTTTAAAACGTTGACGAATTGTTTTACTAGAGCTGGTTACTATGGTCTGATACTTTAACAATATCGACACAGATACCGTTTTAAAGGTTTTCTGATTCGTTAGAAAAATACAAGTGTGTGGTCTTGCGTATATATTTTGTTGCAGTACGTCATAGCACGGACTAAGATATCTAATCTAATTCCGTGGTCATAGGTACCGTTGTAAACATATGAACGATAGGAAAATTAGCTAAATCTTAAAAATCAGTATTTTTAGAATTTAATAACCATGAAAATATTTGTACGGTTGTTGTATATATTTCAATTTCCTAACATAATTATGTTTCAGACAGGGTGAGTTGTTGTTTGAGAGTGTTCTCTCTTATGTAATATGTACAGTAATCATATATCTCACACACACACACAAAAGGAGTCGTTTTTATTATCATAAGATAAGATTCCATATAATACACAATCATAATTCATCTCAATTTTTAAAATCGGCATTTTTAGTACAGTATTTAAAGCTCGAGTGTCTGGATTAGTAAATTAAAGTTGCCAGTACGTGTATGAATATGCCACCTAAGATAGTGTTTTAAACATAAATTATTTTCAAACAGAGTAACTTAGTATTGACTTGAGAACAGGCCTATATTACATAATGGTTATCTAACACCGAGAGAAACGACGGTAATTGTACTGAACTTACGATGTTTAATTCTTATTAAATTGTCGGTACACTGACATCCTCGATACTGAAAGGGTTACGCTCACTTACGCTCTCTGAATATCCTACCGGACCGTGACCCTGACTAGTGAAGATGGTACACTGTAAGACGAAAAGTGTCACACTCACCATAAGAAAAATAAGAATGCATATCATACACATCCTGATTTATTTTTTAACAAGAGCATTATTATTAATAGGGAAATGATGAGAAGTTTGGAACCGCTGATCTAATAACAGACATGTGTTTTATTAGTGTGGCGAGTCATGACACCACAACTGTAAATAGAGCTTGGAAACTACGATTTTTTTTTATTGTACTGTACCTTACTGATTCAATGTGATCTGCTTTCGTTTCAGAATGGAAGATATACTACCTCGCTGTCAATTTGAACTTTACAAATCTTATTTTGAGATTTGGAAAAACAAACGCTTAATATAACATTTTAAAGTTCCTGATCTATTTTAGTCTCATAATTGATCTTACAAATATATATGCATTTTTTTTTTAGAAAACACGTTTTGCTTTTCATGATCACTAACTCGTCAAATTTGTAAGCCGCTTATCAAAGTCAAACTTGTTTAATTTCCGTAAGAGCTGCATGTCATCATACAAAACCATTGTATATTGTAGTTTTACAATAATGATATCAGTCCCAGTAGCTCACATAGGCACATACCCGATATTTCGATATCACTGGCGCTGGATACAAAATATCTCGATATAAGCAGGTTTTAAGTTTATATTTATCGAATTTTTCTTTACAGACAAAAATTTTGAGACGTACAGCACTTTATATATATATAATATATATAAGTATGAATTGGCTGAATTTATGACAAATTCTCGAAAGAGACTTTTCTGATGACAATGACAATGACAAGTTTTTATTCCGCAAACTGGTTACAGTGTAGAGAATTTACATATACATTTACATATATAGAACAATTAACATATAAATCATGGTGTTAATGGACAGTGTTAATTCGCTCAATTATGTACTTAAGGAATTTTTATAAGTGAAATTTTTTCTTCATTATTGACATAATTAAAATGTGTATTGAACTTGAAAGTACTAGGACGTTGAAAATAATATCTCGACATCAATTTTCTTCTGTTTTGCAGTATCTGGTGATCATTACAATTTAAGAAATAATGATATTCGTCTTCAATTTCAATCAGATCGCAAAGAATACATTTTCTATCTTCTTTAGGAATGTTATTCCATCTACCACATTCAATCGGAAATTTACCATTACAAATCCTAAATTTACAATTTGTAATCACAAAACCCCCAGACTTCACAACCATACAACATGACAGGCTTTTTCAGTCAGTTGATAGAGTATGGTCTCTGCATTTAGCAATAGCACCATACATTGCTCTAAGGCCCTTATCATATAGCTGTCTGATATTTAACTGCGTGAAACCATTTAGAGTAAAATGAACACCAAGTTATTTGAAATTTTTCACAATTTCTCCTTAATTTCTGTTATAAGTTAAACGTATATTTTGGGATACTCTCCCTCTACCAAATATCATCACTTTTGTTTTATCGATATTTACTTTAAGATGCTACAATTTGGAATAATCATAAAACACATTAAGGTGTTTTTTTTGTAAATCTTCTGGTGTTTCTGCTAACAAAATAGTGTCATCAGCATATAACATTACATACACCTTGAGATATATACGTGTAACTCATTCTCAAGTCGTCCCGCCAAATTTGATAGGCCTGTACAGTCACTAGATTCTAAAACCATTTCAAGGTCATTTAGATACAATGAAAATAAAAATGGGGAAATATTTTCACCCTGCCTAACCCCGGAATTACAGGTAAAGATATTGGAGAATGTTCCATCTTTCATGACTTTAGCCAATTCCATTGTACATATAAACTATAACTTTAAAACAGTTTCCATCTACATTATTTGTTATTAATTTGTTCCACAGCCCTATCCCCAGACACTGTCGAACGCTTTCTCAAAATCGATGAAAGCACAATACATACGGTTTTTGAATTGTTTTGAAAGTTGAATTAAGGAGTATAAATAAAATATACGATCTATTGTAGAATGTTGCCTACGAAAACCTGCTTGGTTTTCAAGTATAAGTTCGACATTTTCTGCATATGTATTTAGACGCTCGTTAATTACAGCTGTAAATTTTTTACCTAGGCAACTGACCAGTGTGATTGGTCTGTAGTTTTTAGCGTCATACATATCACCTTTATTTTTAAACACGGGGATAATATGACCCATAAGCCATGCTTCTGGTACATTACCAGAATCAAGTATAAAGTTAAACATTTAACATATACTGGAAGCATTATGTCAGCAGTTGATTTGATATATTCATTACATACTTAATCATCAGATGAATGTTATTAGATTCAACGTAAGGAAACACAAGTGTCCCAGTTATCCTTTGTACCAGATAAAGATTATATCCAGAGGTGTGTGGGATCAGCGCTAACGACGCTACTGGTGTACACAAAAGCCGAGGGAGGGACGTATCGTCAGCAAATAGGTATAGCTATTGCTTCAGTTATGTATAGACCTCTGATTATTAAAGATTAATACATGTTATATTACACGTATACTATTTATATTTATAATTAAACGTGCATTATTCGAATATATAATGTTTAAAGGTAATGAGTGGTTTTTTAGTTTGACATTTTCCCATGAGCTAGCTATACCTCTATGTATTATCTGGTTTCTATCTTTAAAACAGCAATCTGGTTCATCTCTGAATGCTAGCTATAGTCCGACATTACAATTCTTATACATATAATATTTTAAAAGCTGATTTGCTGATAGTCGTATCATGTTATGTCGGAGACGTACACTAGAATCTTAGAGTCATAATTAGTCCTAGCTGATACAGTTAAGGGATTCCGAGGTTCCAAAACAGCGAACTTTTCCGTATTCCGGAGTCCAGACTATCAAAGGGGCAATGACAGAACATCTATCAACTCAGAAACGTATTGCTGTGTACGATATTTAACTAAAAGGACGCATGGTAGTCCAGTTGTAGGACGCCGGGCTCGTGACCGAAGGGTTGCGGGTTCGCGCCACGGCACGGCAATGTGTTGTATCTTTGAGCAAGATACTTTACTCCGCTTGTTCCAGTCTACTCAGATGTAAATGAGTACGTGGTCGGCAGTGGTAGAATTGTTGAATGCTAGCTGTAAGCGCCGAAATGGCAGCTCCGGCTGTATGCTCCCCAGGGAATTGAGAAATGTATTGACTGGTTGCAAAGGCCCTATAACCACGGATAATAATTTGTGAACCGCTTTGAGACGACCTACGAACTAGGTTGTGATAAAGCGGTATATAAGAACCTCCGATTATTATTATTAATTATAAAATGGTATTCGATAAATGCAAAAGTCTATAACTAATAATACGATTAATTGGTATTTGTACAGTTACTATATCATTATCTTAGTATTTGCCCCAGTTATACAGGTTTAGTGTAGAACGTTAAAAAACTGCTAAATTAAATTAATATATTTTTATTATCGTCCGCTTAGGTCCAATATTTGCATATGCTTCATATAATAACTTTAAACAGCAAATAAATAGTTTGAAAAAAGCGCCGTGGACTCGGATACTGTATTATTTAAAGAGTATACTGTCATAATATAATTAAACAAATGTTAATCAATCAACCAGATAGAGAAAGTGATTAAATTTTGAGCTTCATAATTTTTCTATAATGAAATGTGAATATTATCTAAACGGCTAGACTTATGAGTAGGCATATACATACCTTTGGTTGATCTTACAGAGTGCTCAGGAAGCTTGAATAACATGCGGTACACTAGCATTACAGCATGGTTATAGCACGGAATCAGAAAATATGCTTACTTTATTGTGTAATGTGGTGATTCAAGTCTAATGATAATGTTCTTTCATTTAAATTTGGAAAATGTAAATTATTACATTTTTGCGGTGTTGAATTGGAAAAAGGAACTCTGAAAATAAACATTCAAATCCCTGATCTATTTTTGTTCCTGCTATTAATAGATATTACCGGGTATGTACATACACAAGTTATGCTTATCAAACGACGATCGAATTAAATTTCGCCTCTTTCTTATCGTGTTCGTCAACTCGTCTCATTTGTAAGCTGCCTGACATAAACGCGCCACATGAGACGAGTTGTCTTTTAGACCGGAAAAGCTCTATGATTAACGGAAGTTGTCGATGCGCACGCAACTCGGATTTTGCGAAAAATACAACAAGAACAAAAAGAAAATGCAGCCTCAAAGATTCCCAGGCCAAGGTCCACCCATGAGACCGTATCAACAACAAGGATACCCACCCGTGCGTATCATTTATCGGGGTAGATGATCAATGTATCCAACAAGTCTTGTTTTTTTCATTTAGTTCTTTATATCTATTATGCCGGTGATTGGGGGTTTTTTTTTCTGGGGGGG
>NW_018408658.1:367121-388362 GCF_002113885.1 Mizuhopecten yessoensis
GGGGGTCTCTTTAGTTCTGTATCTAATATGTCGGTGCGTGGGGTGAGGGGTCTATAACCACATATCCATCTCACATGGACTTTAATACCATGTCGTTTACCCCTTTTTCACAATTCTGAACAGAATGATAAACGTGTACTGTTACTGTTCTAAATATTGGCAACATTTTTGGCGAGTGAACGAGGAAACAGGCATAGAGTGTCATGTCGTAGTCATTTTGCTGTACATTTTATCTGTCGTACAGATCTGTTTTAGTAGTGACTGGAGCATTCGGATGCTGATAATTCCATTTCTTCTTGATACACCCACCTCACTGGATAGAAATCCTGCATAGAATTTTACAGGGAGTACCACATAAAAAACAGCCCACTTCACTCTTCTGATCCAAACAACAAGTTTAAGTTCAAGTAAATTTTATTTAAAAGTTGGTACATGGTTAAACAAGGCAACACAAGCCTATGGAAGACTTTTACAACCGACTATATAACAAAATAAAACGGATGTACCATTATCTCAAACATAACAAGCATGCAAACCTATGACAAGTTGTTAAACACACACACATTGATAAACATATAAAAGATAGGTAGTGTGGTTCCAAAATGAAAATTTCAGGTGAATAACTTTTGGCACATTCATTTGGGTAAAAAAAATAGGCAAACAGTCAAAACAAGGTGGCTACAGTGCCCCATCTTTGATGATCATGATTAATTATAAATTCCTAGATAAATTAAAACATTTTGGAAAGCCACACTTATCACACAATGTCTTCAACAAATTACATAATTACAGCACATATAAGTAAATACAACCATATATAAATAGCACAGATTGCTTAGGAAACATACAAACCAGATTTGAATGGAAATTACAAGAAATAAAACGATGAATTATAAGCAACACATACAATATACACAAAATAAAAGCGAAGCAACACAAATAGCACATACAAATTTTATACCCATACACATTTACAAGCATAATGGCTACAATATTATGCTATCGTGCCATAAAAAAAGGGTTTTGTGCACAGAATAACTGAAAATAAGGGGTTTGTTTGGATTAATCTTTTGTGAATCTTGTGTGGAGTATACACAGAGCCCTATTGATTAATGAGATTTTGAGGGTTGTGTGATAAACTGTTAATTTTTAATTATTTCGGAAATTGGTCCTCATAAACATACTTGTATATAAACTTGTAGATCTATATTATATATATATACAACTGAGCTAAGCTAGAAATAGTGTCAATAGTAAGATGTATTCATTCACTAGGCATACCAGGTACTACAAAACATGGTCTGATCTGGACACTGTCAGGTCTGGTTTAGTGATCCGATTCCAAGATTTGGCGAGACTGGTCTCCTTAGTCAGGTCTCATGGCTATTATGGCTTTTATATCAGTAAATATCACTGTACTATTAGCATCTAGACCAGCTAGGTTATCTCAGTTGAGGACTTAAATTCTGTAGCATAATCCCAACTGAGGTGTAAATTACCGATCATCAGTCCACAAGTGTAAACGTTACATATAGTCTACAAGTATTCAGTGCAGGGCCTCAAATGAATTACAGCCACCAATGGCCCTATATTTTGATAAAGTATGATTATTTATTCACTAAATGCTTAAACAAAGATAACTCAATACTTATGTCTTTTAAATACAGTTGTAAAACATTGCAAATTCTCAAAATCTTTATGAATAAGCTTCATATCACTAGCCTCCCGATTGGAACATTTTTCGTTGTTTCACTTTACACTCATATGTTGTCAACACTATTTGCACATATTTCTGCAAATTACTTCTGGTTGGAACACAGAAGATTATATATTAGTTGCCGGTGAATGATAAGTTACATTAATAGCAAGAACATATAGACTGAATAATTGATCAAGAGTGTTTTCGAGGTCTGTAAAATGGCAGTCAGGAGCAACATTTCTAAACGGGAAAATAAATGAATATTGACCTTTATTTGGGATGGTTATCGGGTATGTAGTGGCCAATAATAATCAACTGAACTGAACCAGGTTCTCAGTAACCCGTGCTGGCCCTAGTCTCTGATCCACGAGACCAGACCAATGAGACTTGATCAGACCACATTTAATAGTAATCTTTTACCTATCCACTAGACCTCTACAGCCTGGTAAAAATCGTTCATCGTTCAGTTAACAAATATTTCACAGAAAACAGATTGTTGAGCATGAAAACCTTCAGAATATTTTGTGTAAAAATCACATTGGCTTTGATTGTGTCTGTAATTTTATCCAGAAATAAGTTACAGTGACCAGCAATAGTGCATAGTATGGCAGTGGTAGTGGTATTTTTACATATTAAATGTATGATGTATATTTGAAGATCTGGCAAGCTTAATGCAGATGAGTTAGTCTCATTGAGCATTCTGAAAATGAGGCCAGCATACATGGGGGAAATTGAGTTTGTTTGGAATATGGCGGATCATCAAAGACATACGTACAGATATGTGAGATGGACAATTATCACAAGAAAATGGATCAAAATAAACCATATATAGGAACCAATAACTGGAGATGGCTATTCATGGCTATTCTTTTCATTTTCATTTTTTTTTTATTCATCCAAGTATTGTGACAAGTGACATTAGGGCCAGTATTCATGAAACCGTTTTCATGCTCAAGCATGGATTTTGTGCTCAAGCTGCATTTCTTGTTCCCGATGTAAATTAATAATAAAAATCTTAATTTGTCAATGATTTGGAAAAACATTGAAGAGATTTAAAGCTGAATACTGGTTTCAATTTTTACATTTCACTTTTTGATCGTTTGACATGATTAAGCAAGTGATAAGAAAATTTGTTTGAGCACAGAATCCATGCTTGAGCATGAGAACGGTTTCATGTAATGGGCACTGGTTTTCCACTCAAGAGCAAACTCCTTTCAATTCTTCTCAATTTTTCAGTATACATCCAAAATATTTTATATGTACCAGCAGAGCAGACCATAGGTTAAGGACCTTAATTTTACTTCCTTTTTAATCTTTAATATTTTATAACAATGAAAAAGTAGGAAGTCCTGAGGAGAGGTACATTTCAGTACTGAAAATTATCCTCGTGGCATATTATATAAAAATGGTAACGCAATTGAAATACTATTATTGCATTATTCTTTCAAACTGTATGTGTTGTTCAATAATCTGTTGTAATTTATATTATAATAGAAACTAATTGGTATAATTATCAGGGTCCGAGGCCAGGTGGGTACCCAGGACAACAGATGGGACCTGGAGGACCTCAAAGAATGGGGGTACCGCCGCATGGGGGCATGCCCCCGCACCCATATGCAGGTAAAGTATTTTGAATAAAGTACATACAGCTGTACAGAAAACAACTCAAATACATTCTTGAGAAGTTATTCCATTATCATTTAGGTCAAGTAAATATGTCTATA
This sequence comes from Mizuhopecten yessoensis, assembly GCF_002113885.1. Classification (NCBI taxonomy): domain Eukaryota; kingdom Metazoa; phylum Mollusca; class Bivalvia; order Pectinida; family Pectinidae; genus Mizuhopecten; species Mizuhopecten yessoensis. The sequence goes on from NW_018408658.1 coordinate 370,545, forward strand.
TGTTTTCTTTGAGTTAATATTATTACATGTGTAAGGGCTATATATACATACCAATAAAACAAACACCCCACCCCCATACCAGGACTCGGGTTTTGTTTACAGTTTACCACCAAAAGAATTTAATTTGTTTTTTTAGCATCAACGTCGTAGACTGAACCAACAATAGATGTACAGAAGTGATATATTTTAAAGTCTTGGGGTAGTATAGAATTGTACTGAAATTTGCCCTTAGTATTTTTGATGTATAAAGGGCTGTCACATTATTTTGAAACTGTTTGCCTAATATTTGCCTAATATATAAGAACCAATGAGTTCACCTGTACTTGGTAATCTTTTTGCAATTCTTGTATAATGATCACATGATCAAATAACAAATAATTTTCAATAGCTGTATGTAGAATATTTTGTTACTTTGATAACTTTCAAAGTCAACAAAATATTTGTCTACTTTAATTTTCACACCACTGTGTACTCTTTCTCTGTGCCTGTTGTGTGAAATATTTAGATTCTCTATATATAGCCAGGTTTTTATGTGAAATTCAAAGTTTGGAACGAGTCAGTTTCCTAGGTAGTAATTACATCTTACCATAATCTGATTAATTAAATTCTTATGAGTCAATTCTTTCTCTTTAAAAATATTTGTGACCTTTGTAATGTTTCCATCCTCCATGTCTGACTAAATATAGTCACTGACAAAATCATCGAACTTTCTGCTAGCATAAGCTGCATATCAATGTCTCAATGTAAAATTTCCAGTATGAAGCAGCAGTTAACTCATTGACCCCTGAAATTTCATAATGAACTATTCCAACCTTTGAATTGGAAGAGTTCAAATGTTTCTTCAGGGGTGAATGAGTTAACCGAAGGCTTCTTTTTATTCCGATTCTACCTAAAACAAGCCGGAAGTAGAAAAATCACTGATCTATAATTAATAGCTATATATACTGTCAGATTTTCTCTAACAGATAAAACAGATGAAGGGGTTAATTACATACAATATTTTACAGTCCTTCAATTGCTGAATGGGTTTTAATCTTAAATCTCTGATGTGTTATAGTCATTCATGTATCAGTTATATACTACACTTAATTGAAAATGAAAAGATATTATTTTAAATTGGTACATTATATAACCTTGTTCTTCATAAAATTTTATTTGAAACTCTTGAATTTGTGAACAGGTATTTTTTCCAGTAATGCCAGAACACACTGACCTGGACCCTATGTTACTCTCTGTATCACATCGGTTATTTAATATAAACAAACTGAGAAATTTTGATACATTGCGAAAACTATTTTATTTCAGCAAATATCGTATTTTGGGGGTGTGGATTTTTTGCAAATTTTTTCAAGCATATTTTTTTACGTGATGTTGACATGTGCTTTCATCCCTTATATGACACAGGACAATCTGTGCCCCCCACCAGCAAGGCCAGTAAGTATGAGCTTGCCTGATCGTAAAGCTGCCGTAGTCTGCGGTCCGACACTCGGTAGACAGAGTGAAGCCTTGTTTGTTCCTGCTAAAACATGTCATACATTGTATTTACAATTGGTAGGCTATTGTTTCAAAACAAGTAGCTGGTAAGTTTAGATTTTCATTTTCCTGCAAAAAATTAAAGTACTGTATAAGATAGAAGCTGTTATAGAGAAGAAATTATGGCAGTGACCAGCATACAAATTGCAGCCCGATAAATCTTATAGTGTACCTAGCTGTAGTCTCAATAACAAGGTTTAGGAGCTTCGAGAAAGTTCACAAATATGACCTGATTTTCTTGCTGAATTGTGGGTCCGTCAATTCGAGGCGGTTTGGGGTGGATGTTAAAATGCTTGATTTATCTTAAAAACAGAATCATACATTGGTAGACAATTCCTGCTTAAATTATGTTATGTGTAAGTCTCTTTGTCCAGTAAGCAATATCTTTAATGACTTTTCTAAAAGCTCCACATTTTTCTCGAATTTTACCATTGTTTTAATGATGTACAAGACCATTGGACGTCAATTGGCTTGTGACCACAAATTATGTCAACACAAGAAAGGCTCTGATTGAGCAGTTTCATTTGGATTTTCTTGTGTAAAATTTTTTTTTTCCTTCCTGATTTCAAAGATTATACGCTCTTTTTTCAAATGTCCAGTTTCTTATAAAAAAATAATTAACTTGTGACCAATACAACTTTTAAACACATGTTATTGGGTGCTTGAAGACTTCATCTTGCTATCCCAGTAATAAAAATGAATTAATCCTGTCACCACTGTAGACCATAATGGACTCATCGCGATCAGTGCATGGTAGAGTCTACTAAAGTTACATAGGGGTGAAAGGGTTAAAATCAACTTTCTGGTGTGTTGTTCCAGCTTGACGCATCTTTATATATTTAGAATGAATACAACATTATTAAAGCTTGCTATATATGAGGAGCACTGCCAATAGGTAGGCAAGTCTAAATACGATTATCTCTATCACGCACATTTACCCCTGTCAATTAATTACCCATATTTTTAGTTATTAATTAGAATTTTTATTTCCATACATTTAGTAATAATATAAACATTCCGGAATAGTAGTCATACTTTGGTTTTTTAACTGTATGCAGTTTATTTGTCCATCATTTGTTCATCTATAGAACTGCACACATGTTTGTGTGGATTCTAAGACTTCTTACATTGAAGTTTAGCTGAGAAAGCGCAGGTGTGCTATGGCTGTCGTAGTTTAATTTGTGTATGCCTTGCATGATGTGCAGAAAAGATTGTTGATTTAAAAGTATATTTTTTTTAACTTGAAATAGCTTGTTTTATCTTCATCGTAAATATTATTATGTTTTAATTTTGAAATCTTAATTTTATGAAAATGGATTAAAAAATGCATGATTTTAGGTTAAACAGCTGGTATGCTGAAGAACTTAAATTGTAGATTTTACATATGTAATATTATCAACAGGGTATATTTTGTATTGTTCTCATATTATTTCCTGTAAACATAGTTGTTGCAGTGCCGGAAACATAAACATTGTTGCTTATGTATATATATGTTGATTCAATTTCTGAATTTCATGCATATCCTGTATTGCTGCAGACAGTCTTTTAATGCTTAAAATTGTGTCTTGTTTTAACTATATAACAATGTTAATATATATATATAATAAAACTTGTTAAAATGAAAAAAAAGAAAAAAAGAATAAAATTTGTTAACTTAAAATTTGGGGTTGCCAATACATTATATCAGGATTTCGTGTCTTTAGGTGATGTTATTACATGTATTCTTCCTGACTGCAGTAAACATTCAGTCTGCAGCATGTTAAGGCTGTATGTGATGTAAGCAGTAGCTACATATAACATATATGGTAAACAGTACCATTGTGTGGAAATAAGTGATTGTCTTGGGATCTATTATAAGTAATTTTATGCTTAAGTTATTTTCTTCAGGTGTATTCCATATAAAATATGTGATGTGTTTTTAAAATAACAGTTGCTAGAAATTTGAATATTTGGAAACTAAGGTTAAGGTAATAAAAAAACCCAGGAATTCTGGGGTTGAGCTTGGGACCTATAGACTCACTCCTACAAAGTGCAAGGTATCAAAATGAAAGATGAATACGATACAAAGGGAAGTAGCTCTATGCGAGGAAAAGCGTTCATTTATGATGATTCATCTTCAATAGAAAGCTTAGGGAGAATACTCAAGTCAGCAAAAAACTCTTAAGTGGAAATTGTCTGTACATATAACTGGTGGACTGGTACCCTTTGTCTAAGGGCTATTAAGCATGGCTAAAATTATATATATCCACTTGAAGTTGATACAGATATATATCATGTACCGTTATAAGTATATATTCTGTAGGCGTAAGGTTGTATACTTGTTTTATTTTCTTTACATGTATAATACAGTATTGATTCTAATAATAGCTCAGGCTATTATATTATTAAAACATGTGATAAAACGAAAAAAGGGGGAATATCTTCAGAATTTGGAAAATACCAAAACATGAATTTTTTTTTAATTTTTGCTCCAAATAGAAAGGATGATGATTATTAGAGCATGGGCTGTTATTAGAACCGAAACAGTATTATATTTATGTTAAGGCAGATCGCCCCACCACTATTCTATTGTATACAGGTCTTCAAAGTTATTGTCTTGTTAAATTTGTAATTTCTTCTTTATATATTGAGCTGGTTTGTGGACATTTTTAGGGAGTTGCATCAGTTCGAAGTTATTCCTATTAACGTTGTGTAAAAGTTTCAACATAACAAATACATTTAGCATGACCAGTGGTGCAGTGATTAAGCCCCTCGCTTTATAATCAAGATGTCAGGAAATTTCCCTTTCAAGTTGACAGGAATTAAATCTTTATAAGATGTAAAGATTTTTTTTGTGAAAAAGGAAAATATAGTAAATCAGAAAATTGTAGACAAATTGGAACTCTTCTTTGTTGAAGGTATACCATAGAATGCTGGCATGAGACAATATACCTTAACTTTACCATTGGAAGTGAATTGTAACATATATAGCCTTTAGTAAATCTGAAAATTGTAGACAAATTGGAACTCTTCTTTGTTGAAGGTATACCATAGAATGCTGGCATGAGACAATCTACCTTAACTTTACCATTGGAAGTGAATTATAACATTATATAGCCTTTAGGATCGGAGTAAGGCTCTACACCTAGATAATCTTGTATTATCGTATGGCTAGATTATGTAAGAGTTATCTCCTTTAGTGATATTTGATTGCCATTTATTGATATCACATAATATTTAATAACATTAATCAGTGTTACATTAATGCATGCAATTTTGTATATATTTCGTATGTTGAATCAATTTATCATTATTATATAAGTAATATTGGAGATATTGTCATTAGTTTTTATGGTAACATGTATTTGTAGAGATATTAATTATAAAAAGAATCTCAAAACTGCTTAATACTGATCATGATCACTTAAAGTGGTTTTGATTACCGTTATCACCTTAAGTCATGACCTTGACCTTGTGATTTTCCAGCAGGTGGAAAGGTCAAAGGTGACTCACAATGTGAGTATATATATATATATATACAGCGCTAAGGATGCTCCCCGCTTCATTGGCTGTTTAGAGTTGTCCCTATAGTAATACAACTGCATGCACAGATCCAGTGATTTTCCTTGTTATGTATTATAAACTCACTTTGAAAAAAAAATCAACTCCCTTTCTTAGTGGGGTTCAGACATCTTTTTAAATGAAGGTTAGAAAAAAATCTGGCTTTGAATTATAGGATTTTTTTTTTTTTTTTTTTTTGCAAAGTTGCATTACCACATCAGATAATTAATTGATAAAAAACCTTCTATGTACATTGTATATGCAGTTTTTAACAAGAAATTAAATAAGGCTGTTGGCAGATGTAAATTTTCCCCTATTCAAGGTGTCCTAGCAGAACTGCCAGACATTTATGGTGCATGTGATCCAGGGAGTTGTAGACGCCAGCAGCTGTAGCTAGGTTGGACGTTTAGTATGTTATTATGCTTTAACATATAAGCCAGACTTGTTGCAGAAAAGATTGCAAAAATTTGACCACAAATATTTTAGAAAGGATTAAGCTAAAGCTTATCATGTCTTTGTATTTTTGTTTTGCCTTTTAGTTGTTTATTATTTTAGTGTTTTTAGTTTCTTATAAAACTAATTTATTTCAGTATGACTGGCCATTTATGGTTGAGAAATTTGTAATATGAAGAAAAAAAAGTTTTTGAATGTGGACTCTGGTCACTGTACTTCTCCAGAAGTCATTATTGTTATTATGAACGATTTCTGGATTGCTGTAGGCCAAGTCTTTGGGAGAAGAAAAATGTGACAATGTTGAAAAAGCTAAATTGATCAAACAAATTAAATTGTATTTTTCTATATTTATTCCTAAATTGTAACCATAATAGTTTTTAAAGGGATCCAATGTCCTGTAATTAACATATTTTCTTGCAATTTTGCTTTTTGATACTTCCAACATCAATTAAAAAATATAAAGCTGCAGGATTTAATATTCTGTGACCAAGCGAAATATAACAGGGCGCCTCTATGTGCATGTTATAGATTTTACCCAAGCAGGTTGTGTTTCTGATCGTTAATGCAGGCCTATCATTTCTGACTGGCTGACTAAATTTGCTTTTAGTGCTGACCATAGATGTTTGTATTGTGTATTTGAAATACTGCATTGAGAGAGTCCGTGTAATTTACTGGTATGTATGGTATTATACTATTAGCCTGTGGGATGACCAGTTTAATACAATATACCAATAGATTATGAAAAGTTCTTTTTTACACAACCAATAAAATGTTCAATGTGACGTTTCGATGACTAGTACGATATGTATGCTGTCACCTTCATCAGACAAATGACCACTGAAGTGTATGCACACAAAGGTGTAAAATGTGTACGAGTTGTCCACAAAATCGATGTCGATTTCAGCTACGCTGTAAGCGTATGTACAATAGTTGATATATATGTACCGAAATGACTCGATGCAGCTACGCTTTGTTTAATTCTTGGCCATAGATGTGCGAGAGTCTTTGAGCCCCCTCATCTCGATTTAGAACTGGCCCACTGCGGCGTATCCAGATGACTTCCTTTATCTGTCCCTTGAACAGATTGCTCTCTCTGTCCAAAACTTTGGAGTTATCCCAGTCAATCACATTATCGATTGTGTAAAAAAGAACTTTTCATAATCCATACTTACCAACCTGAAGAAAATGTTGAGAAATATACCAGTAGGTACTTAATGGATTAGCACTACATACCTATCTAGTTTTCATCAGTTCCCCTCCTTATTTTCTACCCGAGCAAGCTTAAGGTAATCAATTTTGGATCTCAACAATAGTACTAGGTAATAATGAATTTGGATTTATTCCTAAGCATGGGTTTGCTTTGTTTGTGCGGGGGTTAACATTCTCGTAACATTATCGGTCATATAGATATAAAAAGACAGATGCTTGATGAAAGACTGCAGAAAAGAATGGAAAATTAGGTTAGCAGTATACATGATAGGCGGAAATGAAAATATAGAGGTCTCATTTAAATGGGTGAAGCAGATCAAGTTGGTTTTCTACAGTGACCCCTTATAGAACAACTCGCCCAACCCCAATTCTGTATAGGCCCTCTCATTAGTCACCTCTTATGAAAATTTTCAGTCAGATAAAGCAGATTTATTTGTATACCCCCACAACGAAGTTAGTGGGGGAGGGGGGGGGGGGGGTATACTGGAATCACCCTGTCTGGATGTCTGTCTGTCGTCCACAGTAACTTGTCCGGTAAAACTCCTCCTAAACTAACAGGTGGATATCATTGAAACCTTGCAAGAATGATCAGTATCTTATGTAGTTGTGCACCGGCATTTTAATTTGGGATTTCGACCCTTTTTGATGGAGTCATGCCCCTTTATGCGAAATACTTGTTACTGGTGGGAGACTGGATTGCTGTGCAATGCTTTGCCTTAGTAAGCCTTTAACTTACAGTTCTGGTTTATATAGCAGCGGGGGTATTAGTTAACCTTTGGCTTACAGTTCTGGTTTATATAGCAGCGGGGGTATTAGTTAGCCTTTGGCTTACAGTTTTATTTCAGAACCTAAACAGGATAAGCATGCACTGAATGAATGTCCAGTGAAGTATGTTGGACTTGTATCAGATGTACTGTAGTAGTGCTGTGTTATGAAATAAACATACAAAGAAATTTAAATTTCCATTGGCGACCCCTAGCTCCTGGCTAGCATATGTTTTCTATGTATCTCATTAGAAAAAACTGTTTTTTTTTTTTAACTTAGTGATAAGTGATCACAGTTTTATATTGTAGTTGCATGAGAGTGATAGTCACATTAACTCCTGCTTTCGTTCCAGTTTGATGGTCAATATTAAGAGTATTTGATATTATTACCCAATAGTCTATATAAATAAGAATTAGTAATTTTTGACTGTTTCTGGCTTTTTGTCCAACTTTGGCTGCAGGGGTGAAACAGCCAAAACTGTTTTCCCGGTCAGAGCGAACTGTTACCCAGCGTGAATTCGATGCGCAGAAATTTCCCCTTGATAGGGGTCGTTAAAAGTGTGTGTTTGACCTCAGCATTGATACTAAAATATCTATTTGGTAATAAAGCAATTGTTTCAATGCTATTAGGGAAACTGTCAAAACTGCCATCCCTCGGTAGGACCTGTTTGCCAGGGCTTCCAGGGGGATCCCCCTACCTCGGGATGATAGTTTTGACTGTTCCCCAAATAGCCATAAAACAATTGTATATTATATATTTTTAAACTGAATCTAAACTTTCATAATAAACACTAGAAAGATTCCAGCAATAAATAAATATAAGATTTTTTATAAATTTATTGCTGTGAATTTCTTTTTTCAATCTCGTGATCTTGAATTGAGTCTATGTCATAATTATAATTACAGTATGCCTATGTAAGATCTTGTTTGGGAATATTGTGGTATTTGACCCAATAAGCATTTCTAATTGAAGGAAATTAGAAGAATCAAACAAACTTCCCAAACTTTTTAAAAAATCATCATAGACACTTAGAGTTTTCCAACTGTAAATTATGGCGAACAGTTCGGACATTTGGATGAGACAGTACATATACATTCTTAGGGGCACTTATCGAGTCAAATACGGTAAAATTATTCCTATAATACTATTTTACTGAAGGTTTGTGTAGTTTCTTGATAATTTATTGCTGATGAAAAATGTTTTATTGTTGAAAGTTGATAATAATATATATCACAAGTACAAAATACATGTAGAATGGGAGATATCTTGTCTGTTATTGTCCTTTTTTTTTTTTTTTTGCAGGTTCTTGATCACTGTAGTACTATATACTGTAACATTAAAGGTGAATGTTGTTTAAATAACTGTCTGCTCATGATCATATGTATACAGCAATACTCATATGTGGACTGTTGCTTCCTAGGTATGCGACCAGGTATGTCCCCAGGAATGCCCCCACCCCCGGGGCCACCAGGTATGCAGGGACCCATGGATAGGAAGCGGCCCCCAGACCCTCGAGCAGCCCAGCACATGAAGACGTAAGAACAACTTGAAAGAGCATGCTATACTAAATATGGAACTATATTTGTAATGATACATTATACCTATACTGTGAACTAGTGTCATTTAATCGCTACATTTCTTTTATTACAGAACAGATGTATTTTGTTTTGAATAATAATTATATTAATACTTGGTATATATACACATATGATTATAAGAGAACAATCTTCCTTGTACATACTGTGAAACCATTGCCTCTATTTAACTTTTGACATTCTTGTATGTTGATTGGGGTCTAGACAGCGGGTACTGTAGTACGACAATTTAAGAAATAAGAACATGTACATTGAGTTCATTTTTCTTATAAAGAAAAACATGAAAATTCAAGGTTGAAAAAAAAAGTCACAAAAATACAGTTGAGACTTGAAACGTATTATGAAAAACATAAGGTTTGTATTGAAATCTGTATGCTTGACATCTCTGCTTACATTTCGTAACTTACACTTTGTTTCTTTGAATTTAGGAAGAAGAAAAAGAAAGTTGCTGATAAAATTCTTCCACAAAGAGTAAGTGATTTGATGTACTCTCGTGTCATACTGTGTAAGTAGGTAGAGAGGTCCGGTGTAAGGAAGCAATATCTCAGGGTTAAACAAATGTTAACTATCTCTCGTGTACCAGTGTATGTTAAAATAGGTGTCAAACACAAAAATTCTGTCTGAATGATCGTCGGAGGAGGAGTCATTATTATCACTGAAAATTTATTAAACACACATTGAGTCTTATTTAATCTATTGCTCAACACACACACTTATATCACTTAGGATATATATCTGTTACAACTCGAAACCAACAATGAGAACTGCCAGTTTTGACGGAAATTTGTTGGAGGAAATATAAGTCAAGTAACATTTTCCATGAAAATTGGAGGGTTAAAACTCCTGTCAATGGACCTGTTATCTTAATTCAGAGTCCAAGTCAATTCTTTGTTTGTCACTGTATGCTTGTGGTATCCAATTGATAACCTTGCACTGACTAATTAATATTTACGCTGTTGATTTAAACCTATATGATTGCACTTGCTCAAGGCTGACATGAAATGTGAAGTAATTTGACCTTTGACATTGTTGCCTTCCCTTTAGGTAAGAGACTTGGTGCCGGAGTCACAAGCTTATATGGATCTGCTGGCCTTTGAGAGAAAACTGGATACCACAATTATGAGAAAGAGACTGGACATCCAGGAAGCTCTCAAACGACCAATGAAGGTAAGCTACGGGTACAGCAGACAGGAGGCTCTCAAACGACTAATGAAGGTTAAGCTACAAGTACAAGAGACAGGAGGCTCTCAAACGACTAATGAATGTAAGCTACAAGTAAAGCAGATAAGAAAATCTGACAGACCCAACTAATGTGTTACTTGCACAAGAAAGAAAAACAATTCAAAATAATTAAAATGTATTTTTGAATAATATGATTTCATTAAATGACTTGAATTGTGATGTTTTTGTATTGATAAATTTATTTTTTGTTATGTTTCAGCAAAAAAGAAAACTACGCATTTTCATTTCCAACACATTCTACCCAGTAAAGGCAGAAGGGGAGGTAACTATATAGTTTTTGAATGTGATCTATAACAAAATCATTTCAGTCATGTGACCCATCAACCTTACACTAGTTTCTGTTTGAACAAATGTTTTCTGTTAAGACATCAACGTCCTGGCACTATTTTTACAGCTCAGTAGATGAAATAGTCGGTGTTATATAAACTTTGTAGAACTCGAAGATTATCCATCTGCTGTCTTTTCTGTAAACAATAGAAAATTCCTATTTTTAGCCCCTTAGCTAAAAGAAAGAAAAAAGAAAAAAAACACACCTGACAGTTCTTTAGTTAACTATTTGAATTTTATTTCAATTGCTAATTTTCCTCTTGTATATTTGAACTAAATGGCGACAATATTATTATATTAACTAGCAGTTGATTTGAACTATCACTTTATTCTGCAGGATGGAGAGGAATCTGTTGCATCATGGGAGCTGCGAGTAGAAGGGCGTCTTCTTGAAGATGTAAGTCAGGACTGCTCAATTTACATTCTTTAGTTCCAGAAGTTGATTAAACCTACCTATTAGCGGCATAATGGTCAATCATTATTAGTTTTTCATCCTCTGCACTTGACAATATTTGAAAGATATTCTTTTGGGGGGAAAAAAGAAAAAAAATGATATGTCATATGAAAAAGACTACTAGAATATTTGTGGCTTAATAAGAAAATGCAAATATTGATATTTTTATAGTAATTCTGAATTAACAGATCATATTTCAAAAAACCCAAGAAGCTGGCCTATTTCTGTCATTTTGATATTGGAAAAGTTCTGTTTACTGCAAAATAAGTTTTCTTATTTTGAAAGGAAATTGAAAATATCCACAAACTCGTTTCCATATTTTAGTCCATGAGTGCCAAGCTTGGAAGTGACCCTGCCAAGGTGAAACGAAAGTTTTCTTCCTTCTTCAAAAGTCTGGTGATTGAGTTGGACAAGGACTTGTATGGACCAGACAATCATCTAGTGGAGGTAAGATCTGTGTGCCATAGTACCGATCCCAAAACTATTTGGCTAAATGTGAGTCACGTATGTAAACATGGCGTAAAGTAAAAGAAATTGAATTGTTTGTGTGAGAGATATCAAGATGAGCAATTCTTTTTTAAATAGTGGCACAGGACACCGACGACGCAGGAAACAGACGGATTCCAGGTGAAACGTCCAGGCGACCAGAATGTGAAATGTACCGTTCTCCTCATGCTGGACTACCAGGTATGGTCTACTACATATATATATTGATTCATTAGTAATGTGAATGAGGAATTGATTTTTTAGGGGATATTATATACGTACATTTTAAGAGCGAATAAGTTAACTAGTCTTTGACACAAAAAAATGCATAAAACTAAAACTTTTGTCTAAAACTTAGGATTTGTATGATATTGTATCCTGGAAAGATAAAAGTTTTTTAAAAAAATCTGAGAAAAGTTCTAGAGCTGATGTGATAATGATGAGCTTTAAGGTTGATAAACACTTGGCTGTGGGCAGTTGAATGTGGTTGTATTTGGTTATATACTGTGGTCCCCTTAGTTAATGTTGGTCCAGTGTCAGGTACTGGTTTCATTAACATTCCTTAGGTAAGTAAAAATCAAAGTTTGTAAAAATCTGAACTAAGATGATATGTGGGCTAGAAGGTACATGTATTCTTATTGTCTGTACTTTTGTGACTATCGGATAGTATATTATTGCCAATTCAACAGAACCTGAAGCCTCCCAATATTTATTTTACTCAGGACATATGACTGAAGTGCTTAAAATATGGTAGTGTTATTCCCTACTGAATATTCAACATTTAGAGAAAGTAAAACGACTTGTCAACTGTTGTCTGTGCTTGATGCCTTAGGCGTGGTATTTCAGTGAGGTAGCTCTGCAAAATCGTCATCAGATCTGCACCATCACAAAGAGGCAAATGCACCAACATATTGCCTCCGGCACATATGCATACATTGCATAAATGGAGGCATGTCCTTTTAATAGGATATTTAACCTACCAAACCAAATTTGTTTTTACTGTATGATATAGGTGCATGCTAAGTGTATATTGAACCAGCATTTGGTATTAAATCAGACTTTGATATTTTCTCATGTTTGTTGTAGCCACCTCAATTCAAGTTGGACCAGCGTCTGGCCAGGTTACTGGGTGTCCACACACAGACTCGCCCAGTCATCATTAACGCTCTCTGGCAGTACATCAAAACACACAAGCTTCAGGATCCTCACGAGCGAGAGTTCATCAACTGTGACAAGTACCTGGAACAAGTAAGTTCATATCTGTAAATCTAGATTATTACCAGTGATGCGTCCATTCTTATTTATAAGCATACTTCATTTGTAAAATCGGTCATTTTGTAAACAGCCCTTTTTGCCTAAAGTGTGAAATTTGGAAAAGCCTGAAGTGCAGTACCAGTATTAATACCCAGGACAAGGACACAATAAGTTTATTATACATGGAGTCTGGTAATACAATTACAATTATATTTTCAGTATTTAAGATGAAGCTCCGAATGTAAAAATTGTCAAACAGTCAATGTCTGCAAATAGTGTTATCATTGGAAGCTAAATTGTTAATAGTAAGACATCATGTTATTATTGAACATGTTACAATATAAAAGTTACCATTGAGCAGAATTTATGGTGTGTTTCACTCCTAACAGTAAGCAATTTTGTTAATATTTTAGATATTTGATAGTTCGAGGATGAAGTTTGCGGAGATTCCAGGGAAGTTGCACAGTCTCCTGATGCCACCAGATCCTATAGTTATCAACCATGTCATTGTGTAAGATACAACAGACCAGTGACATGTTCAGTTCAAATGCAGGCTATGATCAAGGCTTCATTTGCGTATCCCGGTTGAAACGGTTCAGGTGGCACAGAAATATTGTACGATAAACGAATGCACATGGACCGAACCATAGGCAGAGCTAAAACAAATGCACAGTTTCGGAGAATAAATAACAATATATCAAGAATATAATCTGTCCTTTTTACACGCGTCCGCTAAATTATATAAGGTATCTTAAAATCTACAAGTGGCTTGACACAGTTTCATGAAGAATTAACACAAACTAGCATAAGTCAGCATTTTAGTTTCTGTCTGGCACATCTTAAACCGTCAATCTGCACATGCCGAATACTCCTGAGGTCAGCCACAGTTCAGATCTGTGCCTGTCATTTTTCTTTCAGGTTCAACCGTTTCAACTGGTTGGACCAGATATGCGAAAGGGGCCACAAGACAATTATATTGAATAGAATAACAGTGGATGTCTACACTACATGCAAGGAACGGGCAAACTAGAATGGCTTTGCAGATTTTGACCAAAACATTAAGACCTGCAGTTCCTCTATTTAAATAGAAAAATAGACAAGGAAAATCTGTTATTTAAATTATTATAATAGATTTTCCTTGTGGAAAAACAATAGTGGTAATATGTCCTGTTTTATGTCCCCATCATTGTATGGTTCAAATAGTGTGATTGTCCTGTCAGTGTCACCATGCTACCATATTTATTTTAATAATAATAATAATGATAATAATAAGAGGTTCTTATATACCGATTTATCACAACCTAGTTCGTAGGTCGTCTCAAAGCGGTTCACAAATTACTATCCGTGGTTATAGGGCCTTTGCAACCAGCCAATACCTTTCTCACCTCCCTTGGCAGCATACAGCCGAAGTTGCCATTTCGGCGCTAACAGCTAGCATTCAACATTTCTAGCACTGCCCAACCACATACTCATTTACAGCTGAGTAAAGTATCTTGCTCAAAGATACAACACAGTGCCATGCCGTAAATCATACCCGCAACCCTTCGGTCACGAGCTCGGCATCCTACATCTAGACCACCGTGCCTCCATCATTTCTTAAATGATTTTTATCAAACTCTATGTAAAGGTAAAGTATAAGAATCACTTAATGAGACTGTTAAGAACTGTTTTCTGAGATGAGAGCTTATTGATGTAAAAGTTAGACACCTGTGTCTCTATGTTTTAGTGTGGAGGGGCCAGACTCCAGGAAGACTGCCTGTTACGATATTGAAGTGGAAGTTGTAAGTCAATTTCTAAATTTTCAGAAACAAGCATCAAATTACATTTTAAAAATAATAATATTCAAACTACTTAAAAAAAGTAAGAAAGCAAAAAAAATCCTGTTTTTTTGTGTATGTTTGTATATATATATTTAGCAGTTTTTATCAGTTCAAATTTTCTTTGAGATAAATTTTTTAAAGTTTGAATGTTGTGAAAATCAATGAAGTTCACAATAATAAAAATCTAGAAACCAAATTTGGGTAGACATTGTTAATGTGTAAGGTAACTTGTATAAGTAACCCCTGGACAGTTTGTGTATTCTGTTTGTTTCAATGAAAGACATGAAAAGAAAATTTTGTTTTGTTCTTGAAAGTGCATTTATAAAGTCACAGGTTTTATTACAATTTGAAATTTTCACACACGCACATTAAAGATTGCTCGATTATTCTTGTTGAAGGATGATACGCTGAAACAGCAGATGAACTCGTTCCTGTTGTCAACACAGAGTCAGCAGGAAATTGCTAGCCTCGATTCCAAGGTATTGGTAAAGCTGATGTCAACAGGCTTTAACTTAACAGAAGTAGGATATTTTTACAGTGTATTCAGTGTAATGTTGGCATGTTAATTAAAACCTTGTAAATCAAGTCTACCTCTCATCCAGCTTGGTAGCTTCTTAACTGCATGTCGGGGATAATCCTGAAAGCACAATTTGTGGACAACGATATTCAGGGTCTCTTTTACCATAAGTGAGGAGTCCTGTGTGATTAATTTACAAAACTAGTAAAGAGATTGTACTGTAAAACAAGAGGCCCAATGGGCCTGTATTGCTCACCTGGTATTAATATCACACTTGTAATTTTAAAAGTTGACTAAAATACAGCTACAAACAAAATATCAGTGTTTGATTAATAAAAACCTAAAAAGATTTAAACATATGAAGCCTGTGACCTTGAATGTCCAACAATTTGCAAGGGCATTAGTTTGAAAGTGGGTCAAGGTCATTCCTTTGAACAAACTTGGTAGCCCTTCATCCAAACATGCTACAGGCCCAATATCAGTACCCTGGGGCTTTTGGTTATTGAGAAGAAGTTGTTAGAAGATTTTAACATATTTGACCCCTGTGACCTGGAATATAAGTCGAGGTCATTCATTTGAACAAACTTGGTAGCCCTTCATCCGTGCATGCTACAGGCCCAATATCAGTACCCTGGGCCTTTTGGTTATTGAGAAGAAGTTGTTTGAAGATTTTAACAACTTTTTCCCATGTGACCTTGAAAGTGAGTCAAGGTCATTCATTTGAACAAACTTGGTAGCCCTTCATCCGTGCATGCTACAGGCCCAATATCAGTACCCTGGGCCTTTTGGTTATTGAGAAGAAGTTGTTTGAAGATTTTAACAACTTTTTCCCATGTGACCTTGAAAGTGAGTCAAGGTCATTCATTTGAACAAACTTGGTAGCCCTTTATCCCAGCATGCTTCAGGCCCAATATCAGTACCCTGGGCCTTTTGGTTATTGAGAAGAAGTTGTTTGAAGATTTTAAGACATTTGACCCCTGTGACCTGGAAAGTTGGTCAAGGTCTTTCATTCGAACAAACTTGGTAGCCCTTCATCCAAGCATGTAACTTGCCAAATATCATTACCCTGGGCCTTTTGGTTATTGAGAAGAAGTTGTTAGAAGATTTTAAGACATTTGACCCCTGTGACCTTGAAAGTTGGTCAAGGTCTTTCATTTGAACAAACTTGGTAGCCCTTCATTCCAGCATGTTATTTGCCAAATATCATTACCCTAGGTCTCTTAGTTATTCAGAAGAAGTTGTTTAAAGATTTTTTAGGTCACCTGAGACAAAGTCTCAAGTGACCTATTGCGATCGCCTTTTGTCCGGCGTCCAGCATCCGGCGTGCGTCCGTAAACAATTTACATTTTCAACTTCTTCTCCAAAACCCCTGAACCAATTTCAATGAAATTTTGCAGAAACCTTCCATGGCCAAAGGTCAACTAAAATTGTGAATTATGTGGTCCCCAGCCCCCAGGGGCCTGAGGGGCGGGGCCAAAAAGGGTAAAATTGACTAAAATTTCAAAAATCTTCTTCTCAATACCCAGATATGGTAGAATCAAATACTCTTCATAGATGGAAGGGTCTTAAGGTGCTTTACCAATATTGTGAATTTCATGACCCTGGGGTGTCATGTTTCCCCCTGGGGAGGGGGTAAACTTTATTTTAGTTTACATAGGGAAATCACATTTTAGACTAACATTTGTAAATTGCCATTGGAAGTAATTCAATTTGGGTTAGAATTATCAGTATTGGATAGCAGTTTGATATATGGTATGCACATATCAGCCCTGACTGACCCCCCGGGGCTGATGGGTGGGGCCTTAAAGGGTTGAATTGACTGAAATTTCAAAAATCTTCTTCTCAAGACCCAGATATGGTAGAATCAAATACTCTTCATAGATTGAAGGGGCTTAAGGTGCTTTACCAAAATTGTGAATTTCATGACCCTGGGGTCTTGCGTTTCCCCCTGGGGCAGGAGGGGGTAACTTGATTGGAATTATAACTCTAAGTTGAAAGTTTGATACTTTGTAAATTTTGAGCCATCCCTTCCCCCGAGGGCTGTACGGTGGGGCCCAATCGAGTCTGTGTGCTAAAATAAAATTTCTTTATTTTCCTTGTTTAGAATCAGAGGTGCTAGTTTCAAATACTTTTCAGTCTTAAATCTGCATGCTAGATATTGAATAAGGTGGTTTTATTGTTTTTTAGCTCACCTGGCACGAAGTGCCAAGTGAGCTTATGCCGTGGCGCGGCGTCCGTCGTCTGTCCGTCCGGTGTCAATATTTTACTTTAAACGACTTCTTCTTAATAACCGAAAGGCCTAGGGTGTCGATATTTGGCCAGAATCAAACTTGGATGAAGGGCTACAAAGTTTGTTAAAATTAATGACCTTCACCTATTTTCAAGGTCACAGGGGTCAAATATGTCAAAAACTTAAAACATCTTCTTCTCAATAACCAAAATGCCCAGGGAGATGATATTTGGCCAGTAGCATGCTTGGGTGAAGGGCTAACAAGTTTGTTCAAATGAATGACCTTCAATTATATTCAAGGTCACAGGGGTCAATTGTATTAAAAAACCTATAAACAACTTCTTCTGAATAACCAAAATGCTCAGGGTGATGATATTTGGCCAGTAGCATGCT